>NC_046636.1:6827471-7104971 GCF_900324485.2 Mastacembelus armatus | reverse complement strand
ACACTAGACAGTGCTGTTCAATCCCAAGAACAAGAACCTGTTTTTTAAAACCGCATGGTACATTACAAAAATCAACTGTGGTGACATAAGGTAACACACTAAATAATCATTTTAGTTGTTTGTTATCTGGACATTTACAGTGTGGATACAGTATGTATGCTCATGTGTGTCCTGAGGAATAGACCCAGCATTATGCATAAAGACCAGAATAGATCCTAACCTTTGCCTGACTCCTAGTAAACCATTTCGCAATATGCAACTGGCAATGTGACTCATCTTAGAAAGAGCAACTTAAATGTCATAGTGCATCTCTACTAGGAAGCTTTCATATTCATATTAATGATGTGAACTGTAAGGCTAAAGCAAATTGAGAGGACTGAGGTGTGGGTGTGCTTCTCTCTTCATGCTGTCTTTATGATCAGAGGTGTCTACAGTTGGGAGGTGGCGTTAAGGAGTGAGTAGTGTCAGAGAGCAACAGCTGGCCAATGTCCAGCACTTCTCCTGTTTCAACTCAGATTTAACGCATGCAGATGGAGCCACCAGCTGCCTTCCAAAACTCAGTGTGATAATGAGATACTGCTTGAAATCAGTCAGATTTCTGGAGATATTGTGCAGATGAGTGGAGAGAGGTGCTGTAACTGTGGCCTTGGATTTACATTTACTTCATATGTTGATTCAGAGTTACTGTCATACTTGAGGCTACGATTATTATTGATTTTAAAAATGTTCCATCTCTGAAAGACTGTGGGAGAGATGTGGTATAAGAGATAGTATCAGTACAATTAGTGATGTATCATGGTATTGTGTTAAAATTCAAGATGGCTTTTACAGCAGTTAGAATACAATGTCTGGTATCATTATCAGGTAGACTGAAAAAAGCTGCCACAAAATGATATAAAAATATTAAATAAAAACTGCCTTTCTTCACATTTTATTTTGATGTTAATTGACATTTACACTGACTCAGGAAGTTGGAAAGGTCGGACTGTGTAACATATCAGCTTTCAATCTCCCGCACCCCCACATCCTCCCCCTTCTTTCTGTGAAAAACATGCTGAACTCAGCTGCTGCAGATCGAGCACTGCAAACAACACAAAACGTAAGTGACCAACACATTTATGGGAAGTCCCATTCACATGAACCCAACTTTGTGAGGTGTGGTGTTCCATTAGTACATCATAGTGTGCAGTCCCTTGCTGATTTAACTTCAATATGCGTATGCAATATAGTTTTTTAGGGGTCATGATATAGCGGGAAGAAATGACAAAGTACAGTCTCTAAATAGTAGGAGAGGGAGTTATTTGTACAGTGTAAGCTACCACTATAATAACAGGTTTGAAATGAAACAGGAATAATTCACCACTAAACAAATAAACATTTAAAACTACTAGGCATTTTGTATGGTCAACCAGCAAAAATATATTTTTATTAATGTCGTATGACTGGAGAAAACAGAAAAAACTGACATCTTGTTTCCAAAAGATCCTAAAATGCAAAATCCCACAACACCCAGAATTAATTTTACCCAATGCATCCGAATTTCACATTCACTATGGTTACATTTGAAAATCAGCAAAGTTTCACTTTAAAGCACTGATTTTCAACAGTTGTGTATATAAATCTTACCACACATTGATATATTGGCTAATACCCTCAGATGAAAACTGAATTTCTGTAAATTCGTGGAGCTTTATTACATTTGTGACATATTACAGCATGCAAAGCATATGTAATAGAGGAAGCCATGGAAGTCATGGAAGCCACTCACAAAAGAGAGAACATGTGACAAATTGCTATAGCCATAAATATTACCTAGAATATACAAGAGGAACAGGACAGGAGGACAGGAGAGACCCACGTTTGTTTTGTGTCTTAAACAGCTGGAGTGGACAGCATGAGAACCAACCAATTAAGACACTTAAGAGACAACATACTTCAGTTACATCAATAAGCCACACAACTTTTTTTCAAATGAAACTGGCAGAATAATGTCAGCAGGTAAAATCTGTATCAGTAAACAGCAAAGACAAATGACTTTAAAGTTGCATACAGAACTGCCCAGTGCAAAGAACAACACACAATCACTGAGCACTGGGCAATGACAGAAAAGGCTTCAAAACCATTGCCCTACATCGTATTCAAACCTATTTTGTGCAGTGACAATTCACTTCTTCTGACATTGCCATTCTGAAGTCACTAACATTTAGACTGCCCTGTGCAGATTTTATGACCGCTACTAAATTTTCCTCAAAGCAACAATGTCTGTGTGAATGTACTGTGTGGCTGCTGGCTACAGATTCATTAGAGAATTAGCTAGATGGCTGAAGGTATGCTTTTACATGCTGTTGATATCCAAGGATTTATTCATTCAGCCTGCCCAGCATGCTCTCTGGAGAGCCCAAGCAGGGTAGGGAAGAACTTAAATCGTCAAAATGTCACTTTAATTCCTGCCAAACATGCTGATAGAGCTTTTGTGCCTCTTTGACAACTGCCTCATGGTGAGCTGGTGTAAGCTGCTGAGCTAGACTGCAACAAGAGCTGCTTATCATGCTTAAGTGGGAGGCTGACAGAGTTGGATGCAACACCTCAGATTTCCTTCTATCACGACTAACCAGCACCAAGTGGCTTCACTCATACGAACTCCCTTACTCTTATGCCTCTGCATCAGTGACTCAGAAAGAGAAAGTCCACCAGAGAAGATCCAACTTTCACCCTACAAAGAGTATAGTTACATGACAAACTCGCTCTTTGGAAGCAGAATAAAATATCATATAAAATACTTAACACCATAATTTGTTATACTAATCTTTTCTGCACACTCAGGTGCCAAAGGTCACAACAAAGCGATGTCTGCCACATTTAACATATTACTGCCTGGAGCTGTAGTGCATCCTCGAGAAAATCGAGGAATTCAATTACAAAAAAATGCTCGAAGCAAATTCTTTGCCTCGAAGAGTTGTTTAATTACCATCACTTGCATTATCGGATCTGCTCTGCCTATGGATCATTGTTCCACGTGGACCATAATCACTGTCGCATTTCAGTATCAAAACTTGGCGCTATGACAGAGTGAAACTGTCTGTAAAAGGCAGAAAATGTCCAAAGTTTGGGATCATTTCAAACTTAAAAAAAGATGACAATGGTGCAATGTAAAGTAGAACATAGTATAACAGACCTGTCATTTCTGTCATGAATTATGCAAATACAAAGTCTACTTTATCTGATTACTCGATTAATCACTGAAATGTTCAGTAGAATATTCGACTCCAAAAATAATCAATAGCTGCAGCCCGATGACTGCCTTAAAAAGCTATCATGGTAAACAATTAAAAATGCTATTTGCCTACCTACACATCTGACAGACACCTGATGAGTATACTGTAAGCACAATTTTCACAGAAGTGAAAATAGTAATAGTGCAGGGAAAAAAAACAAAACAAAAAAAACAATGAGCTGCAAGATGATCAAACAGTGCAGCTTTTAAAGGCATAACTGAGATTGTGCTTATTCTTTTAATATCCACCAGTTTTCATTCGCACTTCACTACAAATTCAGCAAATTTACTGAGGACTAAATGCTACTCTGTCTCAAAAACAAACAAACAAAAAGACATTCCTGTATCTTTGAATACAAATAACTTTGCTAACCCGTAAATAGTACTGACATTAGCAGGGCACATTTACCAGATAGACAACAACCAGGACTTAAAATCTGTAGTTTGGCCAACTCATGGAATTAACTTTAATTAGCTTCAACTTATAGTCCACAACTGAAACGTCATTTCAGCCAGTGCAGTCAAGGTGGCAGCTAATATACTTGGACTACCATTGTACTATTTGGCAATTTTCAGATTTAAAACCTTCCCTTACTTTAAAGTGACATACATATGGTAAAATTACTGCAATGAATGTACATTACTGGCACACAATGCACAGAAGGTCTCTGTGTTTACTGTGCTCATCTCTTGGGCTGGCCACTTCAATACCAGCCCCCTCTCTGCACTGTACCGTACAATAAGTCTCAACTTATTGCTCTCTTCACGTGTTGGGTAGATATTACAACCACTCATCATAGCCAACGGTAGTTTACCCTACAAAGAGGAGCCTGCAACAGATTTATTACTTTTGGCGGTACAGCTTACCTTTTATCTGTCAGTGAATGACTAACTACATGAAAAGGGTCAATAATCAATTACAAGCTAGAAAGTCTATAACTGCATCTGTTAACAAATTCAGTGAATACTGAATAAACTGGATTACTGAGCCAAAAGAATGGGTTATATGTGTGTCTGAATGTCTTGCAACTAAGGCACAAAACAGTGGTGTTAAAAGTAGGCTGATGAGCTTGACAAGATAAAACCAAATGTTCGAACTTTATTGGTGAGAAAAGGAGGAGCAGATGTTCATTTTCTCAACGGACAGTTACGTCACTATGCTAGAGAATGTATTGACAGAGATGGTGGTGTTCCTTTTCTAGTCTCCAGTCAGCCTCAAGAGCAAGCAGACATCAAATGCTACTGTTTCTTTAAGACACAGGGATCTCCCCTTGGGAGCAAAGCCTGCAGTGTACTTACAGCAGTGGCTATATGGTCCTGCCTCCACCACACAGGCATTTGTCAGTGTGAGAAAGCACCCAGTTGAACCAAAGACTGAACCACTGTGTGTCGACAAGGACCACTAACAAAGACGACCTTTCAGCACTTAGCAGTTTCCCCTTTCTCTCTTGCTTTTTGCAGCAACATTTACAACAATTCAAAATCCACTCACAGAGAATCTAGTGCACTGGCCTGCCATACATCTCTCTTGCTCTCTCACTCTGTGTTATCACGTGGTGGTGCAGGGTGACACTGGCATTCACCTTTGTCTCAGGTGCAGTCAGACACCACCCAAATGTCTAACTCACTAACTCAGTATACAAAGCACTTAACACATAACTCACCAGCTCAACCCTAACTAATCACTATGTTGCCCTTCACAACCTGGACTCAACAATTCATTACCACACAGCAGACAGACTAAACCAGTTTCAACCAGCCAGATAACAAACGACTCTCTACAGTCTCAACAAAGGTTCCTTATTGTTTTCTTGGTAGATTAACAACCTTCATTCAACCAGTCAAAGAGTAATAATAGACCCACTGCTATAGAGTTTCACTGAAATCAACAGTTGATCAGTTCAAAAATATTGGTCCCACTTGACTTTAATGACTAAAGAAGTATTGAAAGAGTGCAGCCTGTATTAAAGCTGAAATTATTTTCTGTTTGGTTGATTAGTCCACTAACAGAAAATCAAATTATGTCAAGCACAAATGCCAAACATTCTTTAGATCAAGCTTGTGAAATGTAAGCATTTGTTGCTTTTCTCTTTTTTACTAACCAGTCAGGTAAAAATAATGTGGGAAATTATGACAGGTATTTTTTACTACTTGCTAACATTTAGAGATATTTTAAATTTTATATAACTACAAATGAGAAGCTAACCACTAAGGTGAGTGACAGACATTGATGAGGCGTTACTATGTCCAGCAGCTGGTTCTACATAGTGGGATTATTATTTGTTTTAGACCTTAAGGAAGAAAAACCTCTTCCTTAACTTGTGACATCTACGGGGCTACCCCAGGAGCTGTGAGATTAGGAACAGACATAAACATAGACAAATAACTGTGCAGAAACATGGGTTAGACCAAGAAGGCTTATAAGATAAGGGAGAAGGCATTACTCCATGTCAGGCCTAGCAATGCCAGCAATCTGGCCAAAACTACTTAAACATAAGAGTCCAATATATCTGATTCATGTTGAAAATATAGGCATCACATATAGGGCAATATCAAAGGAAGCGAGTAGAGTGATTACTGTTGCTGTAAAAATACAAAGAACAAGAAAATATGATTCTCCATCTAAAATAAGTTATCAAAATGAAATCCTAAAAAAAAAAAAAAATCTGATTTGTCACAGCCCCGCTATTAGCCAGGGCCTCAGTGAGCTTGTTGACACATTATACACCTCCTCTTCACAACATTAAACATTCAGATAAATACTGTGTCCAGCAGCCTACGAGAGCTGTGGAGCAGTGTTATGGCCCTAATGCCAGATCCAGATATAGCTGGACACCATGGGGATAAAAATACCCAAACAGATGGGAGGGTTCACAGGCAAAGGGGGTAGATTCAGCAAGCACAACTAAAGATTTCAGAGGAGAGCAGAACTGCAATTACAGCTGTTTGCTAACCTCTGCCTTCAGTGTGGTTAGCAAAGCCTTCAGTGGATGCCCGTTCAGAGATAATGACCTCCCTGGGAGATACAAATGTAAGGATAATCACACACAGACCAGTGTAGCTGTGGTAGAGATGACGCCTAAGCTCCATCAATTTCAGTATGACTACAAAACTAGAGTCTGAATTAGGTCTTGTGTACACAGAAAAACAATATCTGTCAGCGAACACATATAGGCGGCAAGACATTTATAGTAAAGAAAGAAGTGAAGAGAAAGGCTTAAAGTACGTGCAGAGGAAATGGCTGAGCTGACACTGGCTGCCCTAGAATCTAATCAGTAAGCAAGGAGGCCTTGACATTTCATGTGGTTTTTCACAGACTGTCTAAATGCTACTAAACAAGTGGCACTGAAAAAGGGTGTTCATGCTGACACAAAACAAAAAGACAGAGCAAATTATTGATTTTGTTTGTAAGGCCTGGTGTGAGCTTATTAGAGGATAAGCTTCCACTTTGACATTTACTTCCTGCCAAAGGAAAATGTGGAATAGAAAGACAAGATGTTCATGAAGAAAAGTCAGGTTTTACAAAGAATATGGTTTTGCGAAAAACATTTTAAAGTCATCAGTTTCACTCAAAAGCACATTAAGTACATCTTACCAAACTCATTTAGAATCACTTCAAAGAACTAAAAATGTTATTGCTGGAAAAAGACAGTTTACTTTGTTTGCTCTCACTTTCACATGCTGTAATAGAAAAAAATGCTTGCACTCCTATGGAAAAACAGCAGTCAAGATATGGTTTAAAATACTATCCAGTGAGCGTAAGCTTACTCTTCTTCAGCTTCATGATAAACACAAGCACAGCATGGTTTACTCATTAACAGTACATGAGACCAAGCTGTGGGAGAATGAGTGGGTGGAGGACAGTTCCTATTTACTTCCTGTGTCTGCCACACTTTGATCAAAGAGCCTGTTTCACTAAGAGAGTCTGCTGCACATTAAAATAATTTTAACATAATTAACTGCTGGAACCTTCAAATACAATGTTGAATGTTACTGAAGATGTACCAGAAGAGTGGTGTGGTGCATACGTGGAATTGTGAGTTCATAAACGAAACCTCAGGATGCACTTACCAATTTGATGGCCACATATTCGTTAGTATAGAGATTTTTTCCCAGCCGCAGCTCTCCAAAGTTCCCACAGCCGATTTTTTTACCCACACGGAAGTTTGGGCCAACCATAAGAACTCCAGAATTGGTCCCTGAACTCCGGCCCCCATGTGCAGTCCTGCTTGTTGTCTTAGACATCTTTTTCCCTTCCTCTGTCTCTCCCTTGCCCCCTCTCTTGTCAAAATCCATAAGCTTGTGATACCCTGGCCTCTCCACGGTTATTCTCCAGCCATGCAAACCACAGAAACTCCAATGACAACAACAGGATGATGCTTTAAGGAGGGGGAGGGAAACAAATTTAACAGGGCAGAGGAAAGGTGCTGCTGCTGAAATGTGCAGAAAGTCAGAAGACGCTAAATGAACTGGAAGTACAGCTTAAACGCCCCGTGTATCAATCATACAGCGCTTTTACTGAGTGCTTCCCTTTTGTTCTTCTTGTTCCTTCTTTAACAGAGGGGCACCTTTCTTATGCTCTTCTGCAGGTCCAGTTTCAGAGTAGCATGTCCCTGCCTGAGAAGTAGGCAGGCTGTGCTAGGATGTGCCCTCAGACACTCATACAATACTAGTCATACAAAAAGCACTCCGAAACACAGCTACAGCATCCACGAGGTCACTTGGGAACATCTCCTGGAGTGCTTCATTTTCCTGGTCAGCGCTCAGTGGCACAGTGAACACTCTCCATCTTGCAGGGCCACAGCAGGCGAGGCAACCCAGAGGTAAAGGAAACAGCAATGGAAGAGACAGGCAAAGGATGGGTCAGATGTACTGGATATCTGCAAAAAACAGAAAAAGCCAACAAATCAGTCCATAAATTATGATGTCTAGTTTCGATATGGTATATAGAACGAGCATTGTCCATCACATTAAACTTGGCAGGTTAACTATCTCATCGGTGGTTATCCCATTCTACATTTATTTGAAATGCACTGTCAAGTACTATATATGCATAATGTGTGAAACAATCAATACTGGCCAAAATACAGAAAAAGCTAGCAAATCAATTACTATCTGTTCTCATAACAGTTCATGACCATTAGGAGATTAATATTTTCAGAAAAAGCTCCAACCTTTTACTTGAAGATCAAATTATGTCTACTATGACTGCTCCCTACTATAGCTGAAATGAGATCTTGCTCCAGACTAGTGGAAAGCAAATTCAATAAAACAATCAATACATACATATATATATATATATATATATATATATATATGTGTGTATGTATGTATGTATGTATGTGTGTGTGTGTGTGTGTGTGTGTGTGTGTGTGTGTGTGTGAGAAATTCAGACATGGGGAGTAAATATCACCTTTACAATAAAACTTATATTTTGCAAACGCCAAAAGCAAAGTGCCTTAGTGATTTTGTAGATTACAAAGCTACCTTATTTATAAATTACACTTATGAGCTAAATTTCAGGCTCATTCTTCAGCTGCTTGTGCAGGTGTGTAGATCCTGGGATAACAGAAACTTGTAACAGCACAGGCCAGGAATACACCAACTGTACATTTCTTTATGTATGTAAAGTTATTTACATGATGCAAAAAGTGCTACAAAATCTAAGTGACAAGATATCAGTGTACACCATTACTGAAGCACTGGTATGTACAAACAATATCAATGAAAACCATAATTTCAGTTTTCTCTGGCATTGTAATTTGATCATCTCTGGGCAGCTTTTGGCAAACACTAACATGCAGAATGTATCCATCCAGTGCACCTCTCCTAACTCCCCCATGTCCATGATCTAAGATGCTGGCAGTGCTGAGGGGAGCAGGTAATGCAGGCACTAAGCAATGGACAGCTACTCTTTCCTATGGAAAGGCACTTATATGGATCAATGACTGCTGTAATGCTTCATCTCATCATAACATCTGCATCATTGGGAAGCATATTATTGGAAGGATTTGGATACAGTCTAGCCTACAGAAAGCTCAGCTGCATCTGACAAAGAACTACACTCACCATGACAAGACAAGCACCATAAGATTATGAACACCACTGATGAGTGAGCATTATTGTTTGTAAGATATTTATACAAATTATTCTCACATCTCACATTACCCAAGTTCATTCCACAAGTATTGGACAAGGCGGTATTTTCTTGCAAAGGAAAACCTGTATTAAACTTATATTATCTACTGATGCCTGAAATGTTTTTAGGTGCATTTGCGAGTAAATAAACCATGACTCAGTCCACACAAAAAAAAAAAAAAAAAAAACTGAAAATCTTGAGCATATCTGTATTTGACTGCTGCGTTGGAACGCCTGAGAGTAATGACATTTGAAAGCCAGGTATGCAGTCAGTCATTACACTATAGTGCCTTCCTTGTAGCATGACACAAGGCGATACCTAATGTAGGAAGTGAGAGCAGACTAGCCTACCTGGTCATAAGATTAGAAATACAACAGACAATCTAATAGAGCCCTCATGCCCAACTACTTAAAATGCACTATCCCAAGCATTTCTTTTCTCAAGAAGAGGAAACAAAACAATACTAGTTTACACATTTAAAATAATCATATAAGAAAGCATAAGGATGTTTGTGGTAAAACGACACAAACTTAACTTAGCTTAATAACTTACTGTCTCAGGTAACGTTTTGGCAATCTTGGCCATATGTCTAGACAGTTTCATTTCTGAAAGTCGTTCGTTTTTGATGCCAGCTGTTTGGTATGGCTACAAAGCTGTTTAGTAGCCCTATAATCCAAGTTTATAAATAGCACTCCTAAATATGTAGACTTAAAAAAAGCAAAAACAAAAAAAAAAAAAAAAAACTATGAATATCTCGCCAAACCCAAATCTTGAGGCAGACAGTGGCTCGTCAGCTTTCTACAATTACCGATATGGTCAATACTGCTAACTAGCAATACTACACCGCAAGACGATATCCAACCGTACAGAATCTAAATACTAGAGTTTCTTCATTTGACAATAAACCATAAACCGCATTTTCTTCTTTCATGGAAAAACAATAGCTGCCTTTTTTAGCTTAGTTTAACGTAACGATTGCTAACAGCTAACTAGTAACTGGCTACCGAACAGTGTCTGGCAGCTGTCAGTTTCGAGATATATATAGTTATAGCTTTATTTCTTTATTAGGACGAAGATTGTTTCCCGATAACAAAAAATAAAATCTTATTAGCAAAACCCGTCGATAAGTATCTTCTGAAAAACTAGCGGCATTATTGACTAATGGTTCGGCGGACAGGGCCAAACACTCTCAGGCTAACCTGGCGGCTGTTAGCAAGCTCCGGTTAGCATGGTTTCGTCCAATCGTTGCCAATATATTTCCATTAGACTATCCGGTACTATATAAATACAGTATTAGCGACAAATTAACTTAAACGGGCGTTTACCTTCACGTTGTAGCAAAGTTGAAATTTCTCACAGCCGAATTAAGCTAACGTAGCTAGCGCCGACAAAAAAAACAAGGCTCTCTTTTGGCCCAACGCCTGACAATAAACACCAGTGATGTAACAGTAGACAATCTGCTAACAGCACGGTATCGTGAGTCCACAACAACATAGTGGACCGAACCGATGCACATTCATCGAGTCACAACAGGACAGAGTATAAAACATTACAACGTTAACCCGCTTAGCTAACGCTAGTTCGTAAACGCTTAATAACTGAGACGTCCCAAGCGATGTTGTTACTAACACTTTCAGCTGCGTTAAAAAGGTTTAGTTTTTGTTTCCTTAGGTTTTTGGTTTTTAAATTCAGATTGCAGCTGATGTTACAGCGATTACCCTGGACTCTGCCGGGCAACTCCTTAATCCTAAACACACCAACTGCAGTCTGGACCTCTTAGCGCTTAGCTCCGTAGCTAACGTTAGCCATTTAACAAGCTAGCACACGAAACACAAACTACAACAAGCGAGACGGTATTTTTTTTAAAAAACAACACTTAACAAAAAATATCTGCCGCCAAATTAAAGCGTGTTACCTTTAAATGTTAGCTATCGTCGAAGTCATGGTCCTTTCTCATTTCGTTGCTCTTGTCTTCAAGTTGCTATGATTTTGCTGTTGTCTCTTTAAGCCTCCCTCAGCTGCCGATGCCCAGGCACCGCGTCATTCTGGCGCACACAGCGCCTCACTCCGCCGGAAAACTGGCGCAACTGGTTTGGTGAATTGAGCAAAACAGCAGGTTTACGTAGTGGGCTGCTCGATGTGGTTGACAAATGGACAGTTTTGGTACAAGTGAGGCCAAAAACACAGTGGAGGGAAGTAACTAAATAAAGCACAGTTTTGATATGACTACTTCTATTTTTTGGTAATTAGACTTCACTACATTTCAGAGGCATTTTTTTTGCGTCAGTATTTTGGTTTCCTCACAGCCAAAAACATGTATGTCAGGTTGATTGGTTACTCTAAATTGCCCATAGGAGAGAGTGTGAGTGTGAGTATCTGTGGCTGTTTGTCTCTGTATGGCCCTGTGATGGACTGGTGACCTGTCCAGGCTGTACCCCTGCCTTTTACTCAAAGAGACCTGGGATAGGCTCCAGCAGATCATTTACTGAACTATGAGGTACTTCTTCCACCCCTGCTAATATGGTATAAATACATTTTAGACAACTACAACCTCTTCAGCATGTGTAATGCAATCACATTCTTGACATTTTAACATTATTTCACACAACCTAGGTGATTACTGTGTTAAATATGAGCCTCTCTAACATGAATTCCTACAGCATAGGTTGCAGGCTGTAGGCTTGTGGCCCAGACAGACATACAACATGACCAAACAAACAACCACAAAGACACACAAAAAAAATCAGAGACATAAAAGAATTCCTACAAAATGCAAAACCACAACAAAGAGAAATAAAACATCTACAGAGATGAAAAATGTCCACAAAAAGACAAAACAAAACACATAAAATAGTCATTTTATGTAAAATACCTGGAAGAGAAAGAAAACAAGTATATAAAGATGCATAAACTTTACACATTGAGACAAAATGATCACAAGGACAAGCAACATAAATACAAAGAGACACAATATGACCAGGAGGATATATTTACACCAACACAAATGCAAAATGTCCACAAACCATGAGAAAATGTTGTTTGAGGACGCAACCTTGTCTCCTGAAATTACTTGTTGGTTGGTTTGAGTTGGTGTGTGTGGGTGTAATGAAGGTATAGCATTAGTTTACGTATTTGGCAAGTTTCAAACATATTGCATAAGTAAAAGATTCACAGACAATATATTTCTTTTCTTCCAAAACATCTACTCCTGCAGTACAACATTAACTTTAGTGACTACAACATTAGTCAACTTTATCATGGTTATGTTTAGCCACTCACAGCATTTGGTTGAGGTTAGGGAAAGATTGTGGTCTGATTTAAATATGTAACAGTGACTTCAGAAACGACATGTTTATTTACATTTAACCAAAACCACAACCTTTCCCTAACTTTAACCAAAGTGCATTTGTTGCCTAAACATAACCACAGATAGGACTTTGGATGTGAACCTCAGTGTGGTGTGCCAAATTGTGTGCTTTGTACATCCTCCCCACCCACGTCTTTGCAAAATGTAAAACAGGTGTGCAGGGATTCTATTTCTTACAACATGCATTTGCTGTTGCAGTTTAGGTGTGTATAAATGTTGTTCATAGGATTCAGGGTTGGTGGCTGTGTCTCTTTTAATCTGGGTGTCTTGGTCCTATGTATGAGAGATGAGGGAGCCTTTTATATGTCTGTGTTCAGCTGCAGATTGTGTCATAATCAGCCCATGCTACCGGTGCCCCCCCAAACATGACCACAATCAATATCTGTGTCAGTACTCAACTTCTGTCAGATCACACATAGTTTTCTCTATACACTTCTCACATGTTTAATCCTAAAGTGGATGTTACACCAGAATTGTTCAGCGGGTACTGGTTAAGTCAGGAGCTGAAGACTATAGCTCCACATGAGACTGTATAGCCCTGTTAGCGTCACATAGTCTGTATTTCCCCAAAACTGAAATGCTATTGCAAGCATGTTAAGTCACATAGAAAATCTAAAATAAACCAGACTTTAGAAAACAACATGTTATGCATATATATAATTGTAATTCATTGCTACTGTTATACAGCTGAATAACTGCACAGCATTTCTGTAAATATGTGTCTGAGAATCCATTTAAGTGAAAACCAAAAGAAATAACAAACTGAGAACTCGGGTACAAATAGTTTTATTTCATATTTCTATGTTGTAGTGCTTTGTTACAGTAACGGGCTGCTCTGAAACACTGCCTTGGCAGTGTAGCCACCTAAATAATGTTGAAGGATACAACAATGATCTTAAAATTGATGTTTATGCTGGTTGTTATCTGGAACCGCAGTGTGAACAAAACCCATGCTGGCAGCCTAAAACCAACTTGTAGATGTTAAATCAGACCCAAAATAGACGGTCTATTAAAAATATCTGAATGCATGTGACAGTACAGCTTTATATCCCTTTAGTAAAACATGCATTCAATAAAACTCACTAAATAAAGCAACAACACAATACAGTAGGTGCTTCTCTACCTTGTTTTCCTGTCTTCTCCTACACAGTACTGCTTGAGGCCACTCTACATGGAGCAGAGATCTTGGGCTGTATTTGTCAGACGTATAAGTCCACATCAGTTAAAGCCCCAGGTGAGGGAGAGAAACAGCTTTACTGGAACAAGTCTGAAGGGAAAGGCTACAGTTTTTAGTAACCGATGATGGAGGAACCCCCAGAGTGGAGCTGTGATGCTGTATGATGGGCCAGAAAACTGGTGGGAAGGCGAGCTTGGTGGACAGTGCTCCTCTGACAGGCTGGTGAGATGGGTGGCTGTAGCAATCCCCTGTCACGAAAGGGAAAAGTGGAGGGGAGTGTAGCCGGATGGGGTAGTGTGACATATCAGAGTCTGCTGGGGTGAGAGTGGTGCAAACATCCCTGCTTTTATCCACAGCAGGAGGAGGGACGTGTCTGTCAATGCGTGATGTAATGGGGTTCTGTTTGTCTTCACTTCTCACTTCCTCCTGTCCTGCCTTGCTGTGATGTGGTGCTTCCTCCAGGCTGTGGTCTCTGGAGAGCGGTGAGCACCTCTGACCTTTACGAAACTTTGCCCTCCTGTTCTTAAACCACACCTGGAAAAGAAAACGTAAATGGCAAAGGTATTATTTATTTATTTAGTACGGTTCATGCACAAAGTAGACTTAAAGTACTTTATCAACATTTAACTTTAATTGGAATAGGAAACCAACTTCAAATTACTGAATAAAAAACAATGTGGAGATATAAATTATTTATTAATATAAAATCTTGTTTTAAAAGACAAAAATCTATGACATGAGGTCACAACCTGGTGTTCACACAAAATCAAGAACAATAAAACAACAACTTAAAATCACACTGATCACTAAAATGAGAAAAGGCAAAACAACCGAAGTAACAAGGATGTGAAGATAAGTGAAATGATGCTACATAAAAAAGAATAGGCTTAAAAATATTGTCAGCATGAAAGCAAACTGATCAAAAATAATGTTAATGCAACAAAAAGTGAAAATCACAGGAGTAAGAACACACACATAAAGTAAAGTCATAATACTGAGAAGTTGCATGTCTAGGAATTAATACATGTACCAAAAGGTAATTATAGCAGGGTTTCATTCATGCTTTCCAGTTAAATGTTCACCATAAATTAGCAACAACAGACATGTGGCAATTGTTTCAGGCCAACAGTCTGGCGTTGGGTGGGGTGTGCTCTCACCTGAATCCGAGCCTCAGGCAGGTTAATGCAGATGGCTAACCGTTCTCTCATGCCGACGTCTGGGTACTGCGTCTGCTGGAAGGCTTTCTCCAGAGCCTGCAGCTGGGACACTGTGAACGCTGTGCGGCTGCGGCGCTGCTTCTGCTGGTTTCCATAGCGAGCCTCCAAAATCAGCTCTGGTGGGTTGGAAATAAACAAAGAATAAATTACCAAAATATATTCTGAGTATGCAACAGGACTGCCTTAACTGTCTTCAAGGATGTACTGGAGGTTTGGTCTAACTAGACCCAGTTTGCACCAATTTTAGAGTAAGCTTCAAGTTTATCCCTGTTAGAGGCTGAGATAAATCTTAGTAAATTGGTCTTGGTAAAAATTGATAAATTGAGATTAAGATTTTCTAATTTTATATTGTAGTTTAAACTAGCAATAAAAAGATTGTTTACCTCTTTCATGTTATTGTAGAGAAAGTATTCAGATCCTTTCTTAAGAAAAGCAATACTATGCTATATTATTATAAATAAAATGTTTTCATTGAAAATTGGACTTGAAATAAAAGTAAACATAAGTAGCAAAATAGAAGGAATGATGCAGAAAAAGTAGTTTAAATGCTTTACAATTATGTAATAAATTATCTGATTGTTTACTGTAGCAGCATCTTATTGTTTAGCTTTAATTGTTTTATACACTGTTCATTTTCGAAAAACATGTCGAAAAACATAAATAAAATGTGAGATACTAGTGTCTAAAGTTTTGAAATATGTATATATATGTTTACTGTATACTTTAATAAGAACAGTATAGTGAAGTATAAGCATGAAGAAAAGTAAAGAAATAAGTAATCAAGTACAGGACTTGAACATATTTAGTTTGTTACTTGCACCATGGCACATATTTGCATGTACCATATAATGAATACTTATAAACCATAATAATTTTAAACAAGTGAAAAAACCTCCAACCTGAAATCAAACTGTCAGCTCCTACATTGCCACTGTTCGATCTGACCGGGACTGTGATCACCTACCGGCCAGTCTCTCAGCCACAGACAGGCTGTGCACCGTGGGCCCTGCTGCGGAGTAAACGTGGTACTGCTCCGCCATCTGGTGGGGCAGGTCGAACAGCATGGAGTTGACACCGTGGAGGGGATACACCACACCGCTGGCTGACCCGCAGAAATTCAGGGGGTTCATTGTGAGTCTAAGAGACAGATTTATGTCAGATGTAGTTTTAAATATGGAGAAATGCAGGATTCACGCTCAAAACCCCCTGGCAAAGTCTCCACATCTGCGTAATTAACCTCTAAAACTTTCAAATGCACATTTTTTAGTTGTTAGTATTAGAAACTAAACGCCTATCTGAGAGAGAATTGGCTATCAGAGGCAGCAACATTAGGTCTGATGGTGTTTATTAGGTTACTGTCCCTTTGTTTCTTGCAAATGTGAATTCAAGCTTTAAAATATTCTGGTGAATTTGGGAAGAAATATCTGCTCTGACACAGGGCCCAGTTAAAACACGGGTGCCCACTTTTGCATTTAACACCCGGAAAAGCAACAGTTTGAACTCAAATATTACAGCTCAAAATCCTGATTTCTTTGGTAGCCATCTTACAAGTAACATAGAAGAATAGTCCACTCATTCTACATTGTTTCCGTGGTGAAAATATTCTTTAAGCTTTTTTCTGTCCGCGCAGGATTTTACTTTCCTTAGCTGATTACCTGTGATCCAAAATCCCGAGTTGGTGCGTGGGTTCAGGTGCGTTTTTACGCACGGAGTTCGACCTGGCGAGTTGTATTCCGGTATTTTCTAGTCCAGTTTGGGGTTTATATCCTCGCACACCAGCGCTTTTGGTCGTTCCACGGACCTAAATCTCCCGAAACCATTCTCACCCACGACTATTTAAGAAGCATTTACCCAGGCTCCCCTCAGCCATTAGCCAATAGAAAGAAAGGTATTAGCCGGGATTAGGTGGGATGAGGGAAGAGAGGGGGGTTGCAAGGGGCTCAAGTTTTTGAAACTATTGAACTTGAGAGATTTATGCCAAGGATCCCCCCATAAGCGAGCGTTTCATTCCCTCCCGTTAAAACAATTAAAACAATGTGGTCGGCTAATCTCCGAGGCAGGACAGATTAAAATAACAGCCTTTGATTGTCCTCTCCTTCTCAGTCCCCTTTCTCCCATACCGCTGGCTCTGACAGTCTCCCCCTGGGGGGGGGGGGTTCTCTGAGGGTTTGTTTTACTAACAGGGACCATATTTTGCCTATAAACTGTCACCATGTGAAGTTAATCTGAACCTTGCTCAATGAGAACAATTTCCTCAGATCCAGCTAAGCCAAATTAGAAGTCTTCCCAGGAAGAGGGAAAACATCAAATTATCACCAAAAACGTCATCCTCTAATGCCAAGTTATTAATTCTTCAGGCACCAACAATTTCATCATCATTATTATTTTCTTTGCACTTTATAAACTTACAGAAAAGTAGCTGTGTACACACAGGTGCAGTTTGGAGAGTATTTACATGAATATTATATTTGATGGTACTTTTTGCTCCCATGCAAAAGCCGTTGATTGCAGTGATCTGACAGCTACAACTTCACAGATTCATGTTTTACCCACTAATAATGGTCAAACAATATGTCAAGTGGTCATTGTCCACACTGAGTACCTGTACTGTTGATATCTGACTACATTTTGCTGATAATATTTTTGTATGTTTGTTGAGTAAAAATCCAAATGTTAAGAACAGTCCAAATCAGAGCAGCAGGATAAGAAACATCCTGACTTTTAGTTGCTAGAATGGATAAAGCTACAAAATTCCCGGATCCTACATTTCCCATAATGCAACATAGTATCACATATTACTTATATAGGACAATCACACCGCTTTCTCCGTATTTTTCCAGATTGTAATGCAGAATTTCAATTTAAAGTCTGAAGCTGCAGCTGAAGTAAGCCAGGATACGTCATTGGGGTTGTTTGTTTAAACATTGAGAAACTACCTGAAGAGCCACAGAAAACATGAAACAATGTCTTTTACAGGATAAGTCATATTTATGATGAATAAACTGAACTTGTGTGTAAAACTGAAGGAGTGCTTCAACCGTTGCCATGTTGTTGAAACTATCTACTTTATGTGCAGTTTAAGTGCTGTCAGTATCCTTCTCTGAAGCCCTGAGTAGCCTCATTCAGGCTGATGTGAAGGAAAAATCACAATACCTAAATAAACTACCCAAATAAATTGTGTTTCCTAATAGGTAAAGTATTTTTTTTTAAATGTACTTTAAATGTAATTGCATTTAGAAGTGCTGAATTTCTTAGAAGTAACTTAAAAACGACAATTAAACGTGTGAAGTTCTCCAAAACAACGCGTTGCAGTGGGTAAACTTGTTGCATGTCTTTTTTATTGTATTGCAAACACGTCTCATTGTGTTCAATTTTAGTTTGCATTCTCATCTAAGAAACAAAACAATATTCTACAGGTACATTCCTACACCAAAATGAAGTGCATATGAAGAAATTGCCTGTTAGTATTCACAGATAAATATGTGAGATGTCTTCAGTGTTGTGTACTTTGAGGGTGTAGCCAAATAACCATGGTTCACTTCTTCGTCTCACACCCACACACAATCAACAGCTCAGACTTCCAAAATATGTGAAAATGTTTGTGTTCTTTTTTCCCCTGGCTTTTTTCCTTCTCCTTTTGCTGTTCTTGGCTGTCAAGCTATATTAGTGTCCGATAGAAATAAGTCATTTAGAAGAGGCTCCATCGGCCAGCCCCTCAGCCCCACTAAAAGCTCTAGGATTAGGTCCCAGAGGCCTTTGTCTCCGCAGCCTGCAGGATTAGAGGAGATTTACTGCGAGGAGAGAAAAAAAGTAGTTATTTCATGGCACTTTCATGATGAAACCTGGCCAAAGCTGTGTTGGCTGGGGGGATTAGAGGAACACAAAGAGTGTGGTTGTGTGTGACCGTCCCCATCCCAAAGCTGCCACCACTGACTCATTCAATGCCCCCACCACCCCCGGATCATTTCTCCTTCTGCAGGCCAGGAGGGCTCGTCCAGGTTCACCTCCTACCCATGAAGGCGATCAGGGTTCAGTCGAAATGAGTAATGGCCTCTCCGGTTAGGTCCTCACTTCTCAGTCATGCAAAAACTTCCTGACTGACTTGCTTCATCTCCAAATTCCCACAGACATTCAACAAATTCTATCAGTCCTCAAGTTAATCAGCAGTTTGTGGAGCAAGAATTAGGTCTAAGTGTGTCAGGTCTAATCAGCAGGATTAGACGACACTCTCTGTAGGTATCTTACATTTGCAGACTGAAGTGCTGAGGTAAATGAGAAGGTGCTGGATTGTGGTCCCTCCTGTTGTGTTTAAAAGTGCTTAAAAGGAGTTATCCTGCTCTTAGAGGATCCACTTACACATGCATGGATTATAGTGAATAAAAGACAAAAGGCTGAGTCACATCACTGACAACAGTCTCACCACTGAGCAGGTGAAAACTCACGCAGGCTTAAAAAGGGTTGTCACATAGCAGAGGGAATTAACAAGACCGTGCTGCTCTGGTATGATGCTATAAGAAAATTACAACACGAATTATCACTGTCAAAACACCCAGTCCTTACCCTGCTCTATGTCAAATAACATTAAGTTATTAGAGTTTCATGTTTAGTTCACATTGAGAATCAGATTTTTTTTTTTTTTTTTCATTTCATTTTAGTTTTTGGAAGCTTTTGGATAATTTAACTAATGTGTTTTATGCTTTAGTCAAACTTAGAATGAGTTTTGGGTTGCCAGATAATGAAGAGTTAATAATAAAAGTAATTTATTGGAGAAAGGTATTGAAAGCATTAAAGAAAATTGTTTTGTAGGATGATAGATCTAAATTTAAAAAAAGAATAAATCAGGATTTCAGCTTTGGATCCTGGCGCAGAGACTCTTTATATACAGTGTGTGGGCGTGACAACATGTTTGGCTCCAAACACTCCAGAAACCAACCTGATCTAGTTCATGATCACATGAAACAAACAAAAGTTGTTCTCAGCAGAAAAGCTGGAAGTTTCAAATATTTGGCATATCTGATTAAAAATGACCGAATAGATTTTAAGGCTGTTACCAACTGTGGATCAACTAATGAATTCAGCTTGTTGTCAGTTTGCTTCAACAGTTAATATACCTGGTGTTTCTTGACAAAAGGTGTTTAATCATTTAGAAATTAAATTTAATATTAGTGGGAAATAGGAGGCAGTTGATGAAAGTGAAAGCAAAGGGGGTGGTAACGTTTTTTTTTTTTTTTTGCTATTGTCTCCTCTGCTTTCACTAAGAAGTCGTTGTCACTGTCTCCTGTTTAACAGATGTTTTATAAAGCAAACCCCCTTGTGTTCAGGCTTTCTTTAATTACTTATCAATAGTGGAAATTTGTATTGACAAGGGCCTGTCAGGAGGGGACCTTTGTAGTTGTCAGTTATCTCAAAGTAAGGCCCCCATGGACACCAATCCGAATCGATTGGCATGCAAAACACAATTGAAATGCCTTTTGGGGGCTGCTGTGTTAGTTCAGGAGCATGTGGGTTGAAGAGGAGAGAGCAGGCGGAGGAGCTAAAGACTTCTTCATTGGGGGAATCGATAGGACTGGGTGGCCTTTGACCTGAGGGAGACAGGTCGGCGGGCGATGGGTCAGCCTTAAGCCCCTCTGAGTGCCAGGATCACGCTGTGAAGCCTGACACTGGCTATGACACAGTCAGGGCTTAGATTGACATTGACCTGGCTGCAAACACACAAAGTACACAAAGTGCACCCACAAAAAACTCATACACACACACTTAAACACACATACATACACGTACGCACACACACACAGATGTGTCTGATGGAGAGAGTGGAATTGAAATCAAAAGATAATTTTATGTCTGAGTTTATTAATTTAAAGTGATGTGCCGGACGTCTGATTAGCGACCTGGAGTCTTATCAGCTTCCAATTAGCTTTTATGATGTCCTGTGCAGCCCCTGGGAGCATGGCATTAAGTAGCTACGCCGGCAGATCAATACAAGGGACTGAGTAAACATCAGTCTCTTAATTGGGCAAGAGCACAATATATTAAAAATGAATTGGGAGAGAGACAGACAGACAGCTGGGGGTCAAGGGCACCCACAGTGGGCTGGAGGGTGCAGGCATAAATTCAGACAAATAGAGAGAGAACACACTTTAGGCTTTTTCTAGCCATTATCTTCTCATCATGGTATTTTAAAGCCAAACAAAATATTAACTGTGTACACAAAGACATTGGACCTCTTGCGTGCAAGGCTGAGTTCAAACTGAGAAGAAGTGAAGATACACAAGAAGAAAAAGGGAAGGGGGGGATCAAATGCAGAAAAGTGAGAAAATCAACAAATATGCAGAAATGCAGGCTGTGACATGAAGATTAATATTGCTCCAGAAAAAGCAACAAGCATCGAGCTGTTAAGTGCCTGTATTTGTGAACATTAAATCATATCACTGAGCTGTTTTGGCTTTTACTTTCTACTGTCTATAAGGAATGAAGTTAGTCATGAACATTGTCTATTAGCTCTCTGCCTGAAGTATGTTGATTAAATTTGTGTTCACTCATATTCTGGGGTGACTTAGGCATGTAACAGATCAAACAGATGTAACAGATTGTTTCCTGGAATGAGAATAGACACTATAGTCAGTAAATTTTTAATGACTGAGTGTATAATCACACTTCATCATTACTAAAACAGTTGGATCAGGATCAAGTCAGTGAAGTGTTTCTTTGCTCAGCCTCTTACAGAGATAATGCAGCCCTCCATCTCCCAGCATGGGGTCAGTTTCTGAGCGCTGGCCTGGAGCTTCCCCCTCATGACTCCCACTAGTCAAAGGTGATCACAGGGAGAGAGAAAGAGAGGCACTGATCGAATTTGATAATGAAGACAACCTCTCTAAGCTGCTTTGCTCCACATGTTCAAAATCTCCGCAACACTCAATAAACACTAGGAAGCCCCCTCCCTGTCACTGCAACATTGTGTAGGTATTGATCCTTGCTAACTGGCTCTTTTAATACCTGGGGTCTGTGGCCCAGCCTGGGGAAATGCATACTGACATGTGACTAGAGGAGCTTAATAGGCAAAAACACCAAAGAAAGGATGGGCCTCTTCGTTTAGCATTTCTCTCCCATTTTTTTCCAATTTACACATCTGCTGGAGAAAGGAGAATTACGGCCACTGCACCTGCTGTTAAATGGACATAGAGTGAGGCCAAACACTGTACCGAGAGAAAGCTGTCACACTGTCAAAAACTATTTGTGCAGCAAAGGTGGAAGAAGTATTCAGACCTTGCACTGAAGTAAAAATCAATAAAATTAAAAGAAAAATTAAAGCACATATAATTCCAAAACTTTAGTGGAGATTGCCTCTTATGTCTGTGCACCAACTACACTTCAAAGTTGTTCATGTCAAAGGAATAACTGACTCTTCAACCTAAGAAAATGGAAACAAAACTGTCAATCAATTTAAGTTTACTGAACTTATTTTCTTAATTTTCTGAATCAGTTTAATATTATTTTAATTTATAATACTTAAATATATAATACATAATACATGTAATAATACATAAATATTCAAGTTTAGAGAACACATGTTTTTAAGGCAGCAAGAAAACATTTAAATATATAAATGATTTATAGTATGTGTGTGTGTGTGCTTATAATTTTGGGTGGTTTAATCTGTGATAAGGTATTGTATCTCATACACTACTCATGTATTTATATAAAGCATTTTAATGAGCAAAGTAGTAAATACAGATGCCAGATAAATTTAGAATAAAGTACTATACTATACTTGACTTAAATGTAGAAGAGTAGAAGTAAAATGAAGATGTGTTCAAGTTATACTTGAATAAATGTACTTTAGCCAACAACTGCCCCATAAAGCTATGGTAGCAGCCCACTGGTTTATTTTCTATACTGGAAGTTAGTCAAGAGTGAGGGATTACACTGGTCCACAGACACTGGTACATGTGTTCATGTAGTAACTGAGCCAATGTTCTGTCCCAGTCCAGGCCTGCTTGGGGCATCTTGGAGGTAAAGACAAAGCAACAGCTTCTTTTAACTAATAACCTTTTAATAGAAAAAGATAACCAAAAATGAACACATACAAAATGAAACTGCTTACAGCACATTTACAGCACTCAAGTACTTCTTTCAGTCATCTTCAACATAAAACAGCACAAGTTAGCTGGTATGCACTAACCAATAATTGTCTGAATTTAATAACCCAGGCCTAAGGCGATAATACTGAACCCCCTTTTTGTCTCAATGGAAGAAAAACAGTCATACTTGCTATCTCAACAATTCCTGTAATTTCATTTATGCAGTGCACATGATGCAGAGACAGTGGTGGATCTAGTCAGTATTGTGTTTGAACTATACAATACAGTGATATATTCATTAACTTTACCAAATAGATAGCAGCAGAGATTCACATTTCTGCCGAGGGGCTCTGAAATGATCAAGTATTATAGGATTAGTCGGGTTTCAGAGCCAACCAACAAAATGAAATCAATAACATCCGCCAAGAAGAGGCAAGGTGCAATGTGAAAACCACAAGTGCATTTACATATTAATGTTCTGCATTAATGCACTTAAGTGTAACTAAGAACAAGTAATGTGTTAGAAGTGAAAGCATTAGAACACAGATGAGGTACTCAGACTTGGGCCCTATACAACAAAAGCATCTCTATAGTGCAATTTAGGCTGAAGACAGCCTGCCAAGTATATCATATTAGTCATCATCAGTCAACAGACAATGCCCTGTCACTTTAAGTAATTTTTCTATAGAAAGGTTTAGCTATAAATCATTTGAGGCCTTAAAAACACAGCTGAAATAAACAGAAATACATTTAAATTAACAGATTTTCCAGCCGAAATACCAATAAGCAAATGAAAACACTATTAACTTGGAGACCTATTGCTTTGAATGGGCTGTCAGTAGGTAGGTAGTAAAATCTGAATTCTTCTCAGGCTTTTTCTGCAGAAAACTTTCCACCATGCTGAACCATCCCTTCCTCTGAAAGTCAGTGAGGGCAGGTGCAGGCCTCCTGAACACCTGTCAGAAGGTCCAACTGAAGAAAGTGGAGCAGAGTGATCAGTGGTCATCTTTTGACCTTTGCATCTTCCTTGATCTTCCAAATCATCAGCTCCATGCAGGCAGCTGCATCTTCGCTCGAGTCATGGCCCTCCACTGGAAAGACATGAACAAATGACTTCAATTAACACAGTACACATTAATGACATCTGCTGGTGATGCAGCCACATTGCAATCAAATAAAGCAATATGCTACATTAATATCAGAACATACAGCATACAACCTCATTTATAATACATGGCCTGCTCTGGACATGATGTGATGCACCAGGTGCAAACCAATTTTCAGGCTTAAATTTTAGCAGCATCTCTTTATTGGACATGTCTACACTGGATTTACTACACAGCCATTATTGACCCGGAACCACTTTTTGTTTTTCCATTTCTACTGTTACAAACAGGACTGCAACTAATGGTCACTACTGGAAAATCCTTTCTGCTGCCAATCAATGAAATGTCTTGTCTACAAAATGTTAGAATGCAGTGGAATATTGTGATTATATATGCTAAATATAGGAAATTATATAGAAAGCTAGAATCAGGTTGACATTTGTTCTTAAAATGTTCCTACAATTAGTTTTTTGACAATCAACTAGTAAAGCTTTATGATAATTACTAATAATTAATAATACTATATCATATATATTAATAATAATTAATTACTTAATATTGCAACACAAAATGGATACTAATAGATCATTAAACCAGCTCTTATTCTAAAGCTTATAAAACATAGCAGTATAATTGTTCCACATTCTGTGATTTTCTCACCATTGTCCTGGATGATGCGTTTGAGGTGGTCGGCCATTAAATTCTTCAAGGCACCTTTGTAGGGCAAGCCAAGGCGATGAGGGAACACAATGGCTGTGTCTACAACTGAACTGTGGATTAGCTGGAAATGAGGGACAGAAGGTTTTTCTTTTATTTTAGCCATTGAACCCACTGACTGTGCCTCTCAAAGATCGCCTGGAGATACCATCTTATTAAAATGAATATGAGTCAGACTTCAAAGTGTTTCTCCAATACTTAAAACTGTTTGTATTGTACCAGAGAAATGGCCTGGGAGAGTCCTCCTCAAACTTCATGTGTTTTAGTTTGCAGACATTCAAATCTGTCTACAGGTTACTGGATGATGATTATTAAAATCAAACATTCTCAACCACTTTGGCTCTTTTAATAAATAAAAAAGCCTACAAATTTCTATTACACATAATTTCAAAGTTTAGCAGTTTCACTGAAAAGTCTGATTTATTTTTCACATTATAGTTTTATGTACAACTGGCATCGTCACTTGAGTAAAAGGCAACAACCATTTTGTGATCTACAAAATAAAATCTTATTGTGAGTTTATTCCATACATTTACCAAACTCTATAATTATTAATATTTTATTGGGCTAAAACTATATAGGAATAGCACAATAAAACTCCATGTTGCAGCTACACACTGATATTTTACCATAAAACCTATGTCTAGTTTCTGTTTAACTACGAATTGTACTTCATACTTAAAGAAATCCTTTATGATTTCTTGAGCAAAGGCAAAGGGAAAACAAGGCGTAATTTAAACTATTTAGTGAGGAAAAGATTCTCTGAAACATTTGTCACTTGAAGCATACCTTCAGAGCAAGGAGGTCGCTCTCCAGACTGTGTCCTATGAGGATGGATTCAGCACTGAACATACTGAGCAGCACGGCCTGAACGTCTCTCAGAGTGATGGTGGTGTTCTCCAAGTCCTCCTTCGTCACACCTGAAAATCTGCCAGGTATGAGAAATATGCCATCTTTAAATGCTATTTATATTATTATACCATCCTGTTTCACAGACTATGCAGCGTCATCTAAAATAATTTGAGCCAGGGCATCAACCAACAGTAGTTACCAATTAAATTAATTAAGAGACATGACACACACATTGTCCAGTTGCAGGGGACAAACTCACCGTGTGTTGTAGTCGACTACTTTGCTTTCAGGTTTGACAAATGTGTCATAGATAACTTTGATTTCAGAGTCAATGACGGTCACCCTCGTCAGTTCCAAGCCCTGCTTTGTATAACACTATTTCCAAGGAAAGGGAAAAAACAATTAAGAAGAAGAAGAAGAAGTACTTTATTAATCCCCAAGGGGAAATTCAATTGTTAGAGCAGTTATTCAAAGTTATTAAATTTGAGATTATTTAAATTATATTAATAAATAGTAGTTAATAAGGTAATGTGAATAAATTTAAATGTGACTGCATACGAAATAGTATGAAAATAACAAACACGGTGTGACTCTTCCTGTCCCGCTGATACTAAAATGACCTGCAATAAAGCAAATCTAAAAATCAAACAAACATGAAAAAGTGCATGTTGTGCATTTACACTAGAGCTTTTCATTTGGTAAAAATGACTCACTCACCATCTCACAGTCCAATGCAAACACCCCTCCATTGCCATCTGGTGGTAGAGGTTTACTGAACGTTGAGACATAGCCTTCTAATGACTCTTTACGCCCATCCTGAACATGTTGCTGTAGGAATACGAAAAAGTTTCATGATCAAAACTTTCACACTGGGGTTTTTTATATGTGGAAAGAAGTTTTTTTTTTCTGGGAACTGGAAGGCAGATAAAGAAAACAGAGTAATGCCTTCTGGTCAAATAGCCAGTTGTCTTTAATTCAAGGTCAAGCACTTAAACCTGAAATAACAGATTTTTTGGCCAACTGAGGGCAGCGGAAACAAGTGGTGAACGCTGACAGGAAATTAGTCATTTGTTAGCAAAGTGGTGCTTATTTACACATCTGGCAGTTAGTCCTTGAAAGAAGCTCTCTATGTAGGTTTAAAAGGCTCATTCTTAGATAAAGAAAATACAACTGTTTGTATTGTCCAGTGTCCATTGTTATTGTATAGTATTGGTTAAAATGCTATGCTAAATGTTATACAGAGGACTTGAATGTTATTCTGATTTTGACACACGAACCAGAAACAACATTACAGAATGGGAAAGAAAACAAGGAAAAGAAATGATGGGGTTTTGTTTCAACATCTTTTTAAACAAAGTTTTATAAAACCTCAACAATCTCAAATATATGCTATTTAAAGACAAACATCCTTTTAGCAGCAGCATGCTATTATGTCATTTTATGCTTTTCCATGTTCTCATGGTACCTTGGCAGCTTGGCAACCTGTAGAGCCCACAGCTGCAGCACAGCAGCTGTAGTTAGTCTCCCAGCCTCCAGCGACTAACAGACAGACAAAACAAAAAGCAGAAAAGTAAAATGTATAGTAAATCAAACTTTGGGAAAGATGATCAAAGAAGGCTGGGGGAGGAAGACTTTGTCAGTGTGAACAACAAGCCAAAAAAGAACAAATGCACCATTATAATGCTGATGTTTATTGGCCATTAATGCTAAATAAATGTACACAAACTTACCTTTATGTCTGCGTACACGTCCCCAGTGATAACTACACTCCTCTTGCCGTATACAGTTGCCATTGACATTGATCTTATACTCTGCTCCACATCGACAGCATATTTTGGTGAATGCTGGAAAAATGTTAGAGGAGGTCAAAGGCAAATAATTGATCACATGCTATATTTCCATGTTACAACAATTCAGAATTAGTCTTCAGAAGCAGATAATTAGAGATGAGAGAGCTGTGAGGTCATGTCGATACTTACGGTCTATGATGGCCTTCTTCTCTGGAAGGTTGTAGATAATGGCTTTGCCAGGAGCCTTTGGGTTTGTTCTTGGGTAGCCGTGCTCCTGAAGCTCCTCCTCAGTCATCAGGTATCCCTTCAGCTTCTCGTACAGCGTGGCGCCTACACAGAGACAGAGCGACAAGTCAAACAAATGTCTTTATGCAATAATATAACCAACTGTACACTGAAAACATGAAGAGACAGAAATGCTGGATGATAACAGCTGTAGTAGTGGATTTTTACTGTTTTGGCTGCCAAACACAATGGTATGCATTAAATATTTGGGATGTCAGATTAGGCAGGTCTGTCTGACCATTACTGTAACTTTCTAAAACTGGCATTTGAACATTTATACCCACTTCAGGTTGTGACACACCCCAGCTGTGAAGGGGTGAGACAGAAAGCTGGCTGGATTTCTAGTCTTTTTTACACAGGTGTTACAAATATACACTACACACTTTGGTAATTTTGTAATGAACAAAACAAAAACAGACTAACAAAAATTCCTCCTCAAGGTTGTACAGGTCTGATCCACAGCAACCACAGTTATTTAAGGTTACTGCTGGATGTTTGAATGGGTGTGTTCTTATGCTGTTATTGACGGTAATTGCAACTTAGGGTTCACATACATTTTCTTGACGCAGCATGTAATTAAAAAAGATTCCTGCTAAACAGGCAAATCAGCTTTCAACTATATTCAAGTCTTGCAAACATCTTCTCTTTGCCATCAGGCCTTTGGGGCTGTGCGTTGCTGTAATCAAGGGGTAGTCACATGGCTATTTTCACAGTTTCACTTTTAGTCTAAACGCATGGTGACTACGGCCATCTGTGGTAGTTAGCTCAGAATCAGAACAATAGAAAAATCTAACTTGTCCCTCACCGCTGAGCTTCTCTTCCTGCTGTTTACCCATCCTGTTGACAGTGAAGCTGGTTGTAGCAGCAAGACGACCCCCTAGAACGTCCTCATGGGACTGGGACCTCCTCTTAGCAGCTAAGCGCGGCTCCTCTGTAAACAACACATATACAGTTACTACTGCAATTTAGCCTAACAAAACTATTACATTTCTTTCTTCTTACTGCACAGGAGATGAGGTGACATACTGGTGACAGGCGACGAACAGGAGCTACCCTTGCTGCGCAGCTTTTTCAACGTGTTGACAGCTACATTGAGGTAGATGTTCTTACTGCTACTGCGCTCATACACCAGCTTCTCCTCATCAAGGGCCTGAAACAAGAATTATACTTCAGTCTCTGTCAAAACCACAGCTTCTACTGGATGTCTGAGAGTCCCTAGGCATAAAAGAAGAACTGTATTTAAATTTTGTTCATCAAATGTTCATGATTCATGTTCATGTTCCTAATTTCAACAGGTAAGAAAAAATTGATCAGAACGTAGCATTGTATCGCTCTGTTAAGTCACACTGCAAGGTGGTTGTTATTCATACCATCTGGAAGGCAGTTTCCTCTGATGGACAAAATTTAACACATTCATCTATGAAAGTGGTGAGGTAGCGCTGACGGATGTTTGTAGGAACTTTTGCCCCAAATTCAGTTGGGATGACAGGGCGTTTCATTGAAGTACTCTGAAAAAGTCGAAACAGAGATATCAGTGCCAATAAATCACATTTCACAGATAAAGCAAACATTTGTCACTAGAGAGGTGGCCCAGCAACCGTGCAGGCTAATGGTCAGAGACACAAAACAACTTTGAGAAAAAAACTGTCCTAACTAACTGACAGATTGGGTTATAGAGAACTCTGGATACCTTCATGGTGGGTGTGTGTGCCACCCTCTTCTGAATGACAGTGGACACGGTCTTTGACAAAATACCAGCTGTGGTTTGAGCCTTGACAGTCTGATGAGTCTGGCTGCTGGATAAAACTCGACTGACTGCTGATTTAGCATCTGCAGGACCTACAGAGTCAAGCACACAATTATACATGTGACTTTAGCCTATAAAAATCAAAATTGTTCAGTTTTTACCCTCAATCCAGCCATCATCTGTACCCACTTACTACTATAAAGGTTTACGGGGATCTGCTGGAGCCTTTCACTTTTTAGATCTCAGTGAATTTAATCATGTTAACACAGCAGCAAGAAACAACAAAAAAGAAAGCAGCGAACATTTTTTCCTATTTGTTTTTTCAAAAACAGAAAGGTGAATTCGTCTACCATATTGAGTAGTTGTAACACTCATACTTGTTTTGGAGGCTGCTGGGTTGGGACGGTGGGCTATTCTCTTCTTCTCTCCAGAGTAGCTGGGGCTGGAGCTCTGTGAGGGAGCTTTGACTGTAGCTGAAAGCTGAGCAGCTTGCTGCTGTGCCATCTGCATACGCTGGTAGCAGACCTCCTGGGCTGTGGGTCTCTTGTACGGCCGTACCACACTCTTAGAAGGTGCATCAGTCTGAAAAAACAGGAACCACTTTTGTTACACACTGATCACTGTGTTCGAAATACAGAAAGTTGATGGGGAAGAATTAGGTGACAATGTAAAAATGAAGACAACTGTAAAAATGTTATGGATGGGAGCATGTTGTAACTATACATACGGTATAAGCTATCAGGTGGCATCCGACTCATAGTCCGGAAATGCAAATGATAATGTAATTGTATGTATTTAATCTTACATGCTGTAACTAGACAGTAGTTCAACAACTTATGCTGAACAGTGTTGGGTAAGTAATATATTACTGTAATGAAAGCCCACAATGTCAAAACAAGCAGACCCCTACCTTTGGCTCCCATATACACACTTACAAGGACAGGCTGTATACTTACTTTATAAACAAATGTAAATATTATTTATTCAACCTAAGGCTAAAAGTCTTTTCTTATCCCATTGGATTTATGTACATGTCAATAATTCACAATAAAGGTTTTTAATGTATTATTATAAATTATATGTTTAATTAAGGTTGTGTGGTAGTGGCTGTGTGGTTAAGTGATAGGCATATTTTGCTTCTAAGGAAGTATTACTGATACAGAGATAGGTTAGTATATTAGCACTGGGGTTCATGCTGTCGTAAATATGGACAAAATTTCTCTTTTTCATAATGAACAAACATGATTTGCTATCTTATATAATAGGCATGTTTGGTTTGTATAAAAGGATGTTCTGAATTGTTGTACCCTGTGATACAGTTCCTCTTGCTTAATGTCAGCATTGTGCAGTAGAGAGAGATAATAAAATTAAGTTTCCAAACTTACATTTCCTTTGGCAACGAAATGGGATACTCTCTTCTTTTGTCCAGGGAAGAGAGTGGTTAAAGTGCTCTCTGTGATTTTCTCTGTCTCTGAATCTCTAGAGGGCTGAGAGGGCGCAACATAGCATGTTTATTCAAACAGCATTAACTGGCACTTGAAAAGTTCAACTAATAAGAGAAGTAGCATGAGGTAAATGAAAAAGACAACTATGGTACAGCAGTAAGGTAAACCACAGCTAATACCTGTTTAGTTTGCCTTCCCTTGTCTTCCCTCTTCACATCATTGGACTCATTGAAGATCCTCAAACACTCCTCCATGGGATCTGAGTCAAAGTCCAGATCATCCTGGAAACTGAAGAAGTTTATTTCAACATCATCAACTTCATCCTTGCCTGCCCGGCTGCCCTCCACACCACGGTTGCGCTCATTTTGAGAACATGATGAAATCAGTTCTGATGCTTTCCTCTTGTTCAGTTGTCCCCTCTTTAAAGCATCAGCTGATTTCCTCACCAGCAAGTCCTCTGCTTCATCATCGTCATCGTCGTCCACCTCCATTGGTTCAGCCTCCTCTGGGCTCTCATCTCCAAACAGATCGGCATGGCTCAAATTCAGACTTTGCCGTTTGTCCTCAAGTCTTTTCCTTTTTGTTGACTTAAGGTTATGTTTCACTTTATCTGTGCGGTTTGCAGAATTCCCTTTACTGTTACTGCCCCCTCCACTAAAACTGCTTTTACTCATTTTCTTTATATCTTTTTCTCTTTTGCTGTCAAGTTTGCCATTTTTGTGTTGGTGGTCTCTATACTTGCTGTGCTCTTTTTCTCTGTCTGATGTATTAGGTTTCTTGCTTTCCTTTGTACCATTTTCTGTATCTTTATCTCGACTGCTCGAGTCTGTTTTGACTTTTTCTACAGCTTTAATCTTACCATCACCTCTCTTCTCTTCTCTGTGAACTTCATCAGATGTCTTGACCTTATCTGTGCTTTTTCTTTCATCTCTCTTCCCATGACTCTTGTTTTCCTTCTTTGCAGAATCCTGGTATGAGGTCTTTATTGAACCTTTGTCCTTACTGCTGCTGCTGCTACTCTTAATGCCATATATTTTTTGAAGTTCCTTGTTAAATTTACGTAATTTCTCAGATTTGCCACTTTTCTCATTACCGGTCTGATTAGGAAACTTCTTTTTCTCTAAGTTGCGCTTTTGTTTGATATGTTCCTGGACGTCCAAATCCTGTGCCAAGTCCTCTTTATTCCCCTGTGCCAGTGCATGTAACTTTCTCTCTTTGCCCAAATTCTCTCCCCCTAACCCAGTGGTACCTTTTCTCTGTTGGAGATTGCTAAGAGAGGTGGGTCGGTACTCTGTTCCAGAGCTGTCCCCATCAGAGTCAGAAAAAGTATATTTATTTGTGTCTACACTCTGTCGCCGTGGCTTTTTCACAGCCACACTATACTCCTCATCTGACAAATCAGATGCTGGTAGTTTGTGGGTCTTGCTCCCCACCATCTTCAAAGGATTTGTACCCTCATCCCTTTTGCTTTTCACTGCAATTCCTGCTGAGTAGTTAGACAGTGGGTCATACTCCATATCCGTAGGTGGTCTAGTATTGTCCACAGTGTATTTACACTTAGAGGAGGATGTGCTGTTTGAATAATTTGGACTGGGAGGAGGAGAGGGAAGCTGGTGAATCGGTGTCTGAGTAGCAGACTTTTTCAGTGAAGTAGGAACATATTCCATGGAGTTACTTTTGTTCCCATGGTCATCCAAATCCAATGTATACTTGCTGCAACCAGGGGTAGGATTATAATCTCCTGATGTCATCTGATAACTCCCAGGATCATAGGCCAAATGCGATGCTGCTGGTTTACTTTTAGCAGTATCAGATGAACACAAACTGGCATTGTCACTGGGATCATACAGCTCCTCCCCAATCTGAGAGAGTTTCCTCTTTTCCCACTCCACCTCACTGCGGACCTCCTCGATGGCCCGGTTGACCAGCTCCAGAGCACCACTGATATCTCCTGAGGTGGCCGAAGTTCCATTCTGCTGGTCCTCGGGCCTTACGACTTCTGGATTGAAGGGATCATAACCTTGTTCTGTAAAATTGCAGGACAACAAAATCTGTATAAATGTGACCAAAAAAACTCTAAAGTTTCTTTACTAGCTTTAATGGATCTTTGAACTTAGTATACCAAACTGACCAATACCAAATCCTACCTTATTAAGCTGAACAGGTATGATGTGACCAAGCGACTTCAAGCACTTCGCTCAGTCTTACTAAAATAGCTCAAATTTGTATATAATTATTCAACAATAACAATCTCAAATGGTCTGGGTAATAGTTTTCTAAGGTCTACCACTTATTAAAGTTGGTCGTGCCTTTGGGGGGGGGGGGGGTAATGAATATAATCAAGAGCTATTTTTAAAAAGATGGGTAAGTTAAGAGTAACATTCAATAAGGGTTGTACACTGAGCAAACCAAAACAAGTAGTTACTTGATTATCAAGTCAATTATTCTGTTTACCTTGTACAATATTGTGTGGGTTCATGTAAAACAAACTTTAAACACTTTGTCTTCCTTCTACAAGACTAAAATGTCATGCTAACACTTCTATGTGTTACATGAAACTTTAATATTTCAGTTAATCCTTTGTCATTTGGTTTCAGTACACTTTAGAGCTGCCATTGATGTTAGTGTATATTATGTATCATGGTTCTGTATAGACCATATGATCACGGTGTATAGTATTAGTACCCCATTTTATTTTAATAAAACTTTGGATGTGCATTAATGACTATTATTCGTTAACTGCTAACGACAACAGAGACTCAGTTCACCCAGTTTTTGGTTTCGTTTGCCCTTTTTCGACAGTTTCTACGCTGAGGTCCAGTTCACACGCGTCACTACAAACCTACTCTGTCAGCACAGACGTTATTTGTTCAGGACAACGCCGCGTTTCGTAAAGTCTTAAGCACCTTTCTGTGCTGAGTGGATGTCTCTCTGTTTTTTAACATCAGCCGGTGCTCCGTAGGACGGCCGTCTCTGCTGGCTGTGCCTGAAGTGACAGTACGGTCTGCTACACCCATTTCTGCTGCTTTTGCTTTCCTTGTGCTCCGTGTAAAACGGACAGTCAATCCCTCGGAAGAAGCCGGTGGATCTGAGCATTATCTCCAGACGCTGCTCTCATGCCCGCATGAACCCACTTGGCTGTTTCACTGCGTTGTTTTTCAGCGTAATGCTAAAGCCTGTGGGAGCGACGGAACAATAACAAGGGTTCTACGTCGCCATGTTGGATGGTGTGTGGAGGGGGAGGGGGAGGGTGAAATATCGCGTGGAGTTGTACGTGTCGCTCTCTCTGACGTCACTAAGTCGACGGTCAGCTAACTGTCCGTGAAGAAAGTTACCGTTTACTGGAAAATATGATGTGTGTATTTCAAGTAACGCTAATGTGTTATGTTGCTCTTCTTTCAAGGTTATTTTCCTCCCACTCAGAGCTTTAATGTTCCCCAGGCGCAGAGCGAGCCTTCATTAGGTTAATATAAACTCCTGGCTGTGTTGCTCATGTTTTAAGTTGAACAAATGTGTTTTATTTTGGTTGTTTTGTTTTTCACAAAGTGCAGGTCGCTTATAAAAACAATGACAAGGGTTTCAACATTTTATTTCACAGGAATCCAGAGTCGGCTTTTTTTGTCGTTTACTAAATGGCCTGGAAAACGAGGCAATGGCGGCTCAAAACTAATAGCATTCACTTTTCAGTTGCCTTCTTACCAAAGCAGAAACACTTACCACAGCATGAAATACACGGTTCCCAAAAATGCGGAAGCTACGCTTTTAAAAGTCAAAACAGGTAACGCAATTTGTCGCGTTTGCCTGAACACATGCTAAACTGGCTGTTTCATTTCCTGTCTAGGACTTAAGAACTCTAGATTTTTTTTTAAATAAACAACCTTATCCTGAAACAGCCAGACATCTAACATCAACACTGTATTTTAACCTACTACTACTACCACCTCAAGGCAAGGTTAGGTAAATGATAGACAGCATATAGAGGTAGAAAAGCAGCTCACAATACATACTGAAACATACAGAACCCATATTGACCCCCAGTGCACTGCAAATGCTTTTCCAAATGACAGTAACCTAGTTTCATTCTTTGAAAAAAAAAAAATATATATATATATATATATTTATCTTGCACAAACAGTTAAATAAAACATCACAAAAGCTTCCTAAACTCTAAGACACCCTGTCATACCGACCTACCTCCATCTCAACTTGTAAACTTGAGGCTAAGGTGTTCAGGCTTTTTGTGCACTCTACAGAGACACCTGCACCAATTAGAGCTAATCCCAGTCCTGATGATTCTCAGGTGTGTTTTGCAGGTAGTCACTGACAGTAATTGCAACTGTTTCAGCAGATAAACGGTTTTTTGTTGTTTTGTTTTTTTTTTTACAAGTGAACTGCTCCTTTGGTTTACAGTTTGTTTTTCTACACAGGATGACTGTCCACTTGAATACACTACTATACAGGTAATTTGTTTTTTGGTATAATGCAAAATATTCCTAATTTACCTTAAAAACAGGAAAATTTTACCTTTACTTTTTCTCAGCTGCTGTTATTAGTATTTGCAATCATTTTTTCCTAGTTTTATTTCCATTTACTATGATGAACATTTCCAAATACTATCCATTTTGTACACTAAATGTTTTATAGATTTTACTAATATAGTTTTGTATATGTTTACAGATACGTAATCCTATAACTATTATCTTTATAAAAATGTGCATCTGGTAACAGTCTCATAGGGACAAAAATAGCCTGAAGAGCATTCAGATCCTTAACTATACCTGCACATTAAAGAATAACGTAAATGAGTGATTTGAATTTAGCTGCTTCAGTTTCTGGGTCCTACTGCTATGCATTTTGACTCACTGTCAGGATTTACTGGGGCACTTGAGTAGACAACGATCGGTATCACCTGTGCTAATCCTACTACAAAAAGTCAAAGTGCTGTGAAAATGGTCTGTTGTGAGTATCTTAAAGTGAAGTTTATATTTTACAATCTTTATTTAACATAATGTCAGTGCATGGATGCTTGCCACTTGCCTCATTGACATGACAGTTGTAAGTAGTTTTAATTTTATCCAACAAAACTAAGAGATTTTTATTTCAGTATGTCAGAGAGGATGATTATTTTATAAATAATCAGCTTTATGTAGAAACAGAATTCTGCATAAAGACATTTGAATCTCAAAATATTAAGTCCCATGGGTCACACAAGTTTGATTTATTACCCCGATGTGTGTGTGTGTGTGTATATATATATATATATATATATATATATATATATATATATATATATATATATATAATTTACTGATCAAGGACATAGTGATTTCACACTGGCTGTGATTCCACATGCACCAGTGGTAACTCTCCACCAGAGGGAGATAAATGCCTGCAAATTTACTGAGTTGTCAAACTTGTTCTCTTTAAGGGGATGTACAGAAAACACACTGCTGTTGCATCATTTCATTTCTTGCTGCCTTATGGTGTTTGCAGTGCTGAAAAAGAAGTTATGCAATACAAAGGCTTTGTGTGTGTTTTTAGCTTTGAGTACTTTTTGTCTGTACAAATTCACATTTAAGGGGAATCATCTTGACTCAAAATCACTGAAAACATGTTACATGGATGGAGCTAAAACAATCAATCTATAGAAACTTTTGAAAATTATTTTAATTCATAATCACCATGACAAATATTGCTGGTTACTATGCAATACAAAACATTTACATACAGTGCAATATTTCAAATTTGTTATTATAAACTAGGCAAGTCAAGTTTATTTATATAGCACAATTCATACACAGAATTCAAAGTGCTTTACAGAAATAAAAGGTAAGTTAAAAATACATAAGCAAGAATCAAAAATAGTGAAATTAATATTAAAGGAAACTGAGTGCAGATAAATCACTTTGGATAAAACACTGTCAGTTGTCATATGTTATATGCCACACTAAAAAGAAAGGTTTTTAACTTGCACCTAAACATTGCCAGAGATGAGGCTTGTCTAACATCATCAGGAAGACTATTCCAGGTTTTAGCGGAATATAACTGAAATGCTGCTTCTCCCTGTTTTGTTCTGACTCTGGGCACGAGCAGAAGGCCTGTCCCTGATGTTCTCAGAGTTCAAGATGGTTCATATGGCATCAACATGTCAGAGATGTAATTTGGTACGGAGATGTAATGTTTTATTGTACCGTTATTTGTAACTACACAGTATTGGCCTGGACTCTAAGACATTTTTCACTATTTTTGGCCTTTTAAAGACTAAATATTGATGGGAGCAAATCAAGTAAATGATCTGAAATTTAACTAATGATGAAAATAATTATTTGCAGATTACTACTGGTGAAACATCTTCTGTTTGTATAGTTCACCTACTTCACACACTATTTCAGTTGACGCAGCTGATTTTAAACTGGATGACAAATCCCAACCTGTAGCTGGGTTGAAATGATATACTGGCATTTTGTTAATTCAGCAGAAGTCATTTTGAATCTCCAGGGAGATTAAGAAATGGTACATGGAGCTGCAGCTCTTGCAGCAGGTTGCATCAGTCTCCGTTTGGGCCTGTCTTGGTGTGTAGAGCGCCCCCTCGGTCACTCTCATGACTAATGCAAAGTGAAACCACTGGCACAATTGTCTGTGTTAGAGGAGATAATTGAGATCATATTTACCTAAGCCAAGGACATATTAGTCAGTTTAGACATCAGGAACTGTTACTGGTAATAGGGATTTACAGCACCCAATCAGATGAAATGTCCTCAGCCTTGGCCAAGAGATATGTCTGCTAGTTAATATGAAACTTGTGATACAGGAGAACACGTATCAGAAAGCAGGTTCCACTTGAACCCTTGTAGAGTTCAAGCGAAGCAAGAAAGAAACTAGACAGTCAAGTTCAAAGCATTTTATTGCATTTTTTTTTTAGAAAAACAATACAAAAATCTGTAGCAACTGTCAAATGTTGCTCTGACTGAATTGCAATCATTCACATGGTACAGTAAAGTGCTTATTTTAAATCAGAAATATTTTTATGCTTAAAAGGATGTATTCATGATAAATTTCTTCCCATGAACACTGGGTTTGGGGTGATTGAGGTGTTAGGAAAAAAAAAAAAATGTTTGAGGACTGTAACAACAGACAATAATCCGATACCATGTCCATGAAATGAACCATTTTGATCAATGTTTCTGGATTGCAAATACTTTTGCCACTGGGCTACATTCAAATTGAGAGGGGTTGATGGTCTGTCCATTTGAATGAATGACTAAATTTTAATACTTTACTTCATAATGACATACAATATAAAATTGCAAGTCTTAAGGGTATTAGTGTCCCCTTTCCCCAAATAAAAGGCAGTCCCAAAACTACTGCCATCTGACAAAAAGTAGAAACTACAATGACCAAGAAAACTCTTGGTATACTGTTCAGGATATTCCAGAGTATGGTCAAAGTCTGCATTGTGCGTCTGAGTATCCAACCCTATCAGGAAAAAGTAGGGACTAACTTGTCTGGTGCTCAAATGTGAGAAAAGGCAGAATACTGAACTGTATAGGTAAACCACAAGATTGCCTTGATCCTAAGCTTAATGCTTCGAGATTACAGATAGCAAAGTAGTTTCCGAAATGGAGAAGAAACAGCTGCATACGCAAATTCAAGTAAGTCTTATTGTAAGACATAAAACCCCATAACGATGCATCTGTAGAAAGGTATTTTTAGAACTATTACAGTGTCCTATTAACAGCATAATGGGTCATTTGACACTATTTCCAGAGTACTGTCGCTGCAGTGCTGGCAAGAGGACATGGACAATCAGAAGTTCCCCATTTCCGACTGCTAGGCGATGGATCACATGTTCAATGTCATGACCTGAACCCTCTTTGGTGAAATGACTGCAGTGTTGTGAGACCACCTCATCACCAGATCATTACCTGTCAGTTTCAGAATGAGCTTTAAAAAAAAAAAAGAAAAAAAACAACCACTTACACAAAATAAAACTTAAAACCTCACCTTCGCTGGGCCCGAACGCTCCAGGTCAACAAAAACACTCCATCTTCTCACCTTATACACCACGTAACTTTTAAAAACACAAAACATAAAAAAGGAAAACATCCGGTGTTTCACCTGAACTGAACAGCACCTGCATGAAAATTACGATATAGAAAATAAAAGCTTATTAACAGCCATACAAAAAAAAAAAAAAGAAAAAAGATCAGTGTGGCACATTGACATGGAGTTCTCAAACATAAAAAAGGTAAACTTAATACAGCTACATGTCTGTGGAAGACTTTTTTTTTTGTTTCTTTTTGTGGAATGTTTTTTTTTTTTTCCTTTTTTTTTGAGAAGGTTTCCTTTTTTTTTTCTTTTTTAAAGGTTTCCTTTTTTGTTTTTGAAAAATCCTGCCCCTTATTTTGAAATGACAATTTTCTGTGTCATTATTTTCAAAGGGGTATGTCTCATCCTGGTGAACCCTTAGGAAAAAAAAAAAAATAGATGGTCCAAAAAAAAAAAAAACAAAAAAAAAAACGAATGACTGATCAAACGACTCAGGTGACCTTGGCCAAAGTGTGCTTTTCAAACAAACCCCTTAAAGGAGTTCAACCTTTACTACCAAAATATTTAAGGTTAACTAATGCATAAATTTGGAAACTTGTAGAAAAAAAAAAAATTCTTTAAAAAAAAAAAAAAAAAAAAAAAAGGGTGTCAAGGGAACACATGAATTATATACAATGAAACTGACCCAGTTTCACATGTCATTTCCCCACCATTTAATATACTGTAAATTAGGCTGTACCAACATACCAGGTATACTTCAGATCAAGCTCAGAAGTCTCATTTTAGGATGGCCATGCCCAATAAAATGGTCTAATTCAATACTATTAGACTTGTCTTCATGGTCACTAAAAAGTGCGGCCACTAACAATTTGGCTTATATTTGTATAACAAACTGTACAAAACTGGTGTAATAAGTTAGGGCTGGCTGGGTACAGACCAACATTCTTTTCTTTCAGAGCATTAAGTGCATGGCCACCAAAGCTTAACGAGTGCGTGTCAGCTCAGACATTTACAGAAGGGGTTCAGTTCTGAGAAATGTATCTTAAAATTAATGAGGGGAAGAAAAAAAAAAAAAAAAAAATCTGAAAAGGCCCAAGCCACTTAATGTACTGCACCAAGCATGGGCAGCATTGGCTTACAGCCCTTCCAACCCCTTACACTGAATCCCTTCAAGAGAGGAACAGCCTTCATCTTGGCATATTGCATAAGCTTGTATGTATCTGCAGATGCCATTCATGCACATACATACAGGCAAAGAGAACATTCCAGATAACTTAATTCACAGTGGATCCAGTTGTAATATGGGAGCAGCACAACAGGTTGTCCTTTGGTGTCTGAGCTTAGTTATGAAGTGTTCTAATTTCTTCTGAACTGAGTTGTATGAAGAAAAGAAAAAAAAAAAAAAAAAAAAGCATAACTTAGAAAATACTTCTCGCTCTTTCCCAAACCATTAACTGGCCCTCCTCCCCAACTTGGACGTGCACATATTTGCATGTTTGTTATATGCAGGCCCTGTGCTGATGTGCTTCAAAAGTGCTGCAAAAGGGCAGAAGGCATTCAGAGGAAGGGCTGCAAGCAGCATCTCCTTTTACAGCGAGGCAAGAAAGCCTGAATGGCAAAGGAACCAAGGCCAGCTAGAGTCAGAGAGAGGGGCCAGAGTTGGGGAGGTAGAGTCTCAGGGCAGTCTTAGATCTGGTCTTGAATCTTAAACGGAAGTTCAGAGGTCAGAGTTGACAAAGTTCAGGCACAGTCTCCCACAATAACCAGAGGGGCCAAGAGCTGACGGAGCTCTGCAGCAGAGACCGGTCCTCCCTTGGGCTGGCTGCTTCGCTGCCTACGCCTTGCCAGCTTAGAGTTGGAAGGAGGAGAGAGGTGAATGGAAGAGCCAGTAGTGGTAATGACAAATGGGATATCCTGCTGCTGCTGTTCTTCCATGCCATCCTGTTCAGCCAGCTGTCGGTTTACAGCCATGGCCTTGTCAGCAAATAATGTCAGGTCCCTGGCACTGCTGGTTCTAAGATAACAGAAACAGTCAAATTGTGAACACAGCCTATGGACATGTACATCTATAGATATATAGATCTATGTAGTGCCACAAGAATAGTCTTGTAGATTAATTTTTATTGTCCTCTCACCTTTGATGCAAGATGGGTGTTGGCAAAGTGTCACATGCATCCTTAAAAAAAAAAAAAAAAAAAAAAAAAAAAAAAAAAAAGCAAAGACAACTGTTAGAAAAAAAAAAACTCTTAGCCAAAAGATATGCAGAAACAACTAGGTGTATTCAGACTTACCCCCTGCACCCAAGGGTGCTGCAGCACTTGGCTGGCACTCAGGCGGCTTTTGGCATCCCGGACCAAAAGTTTAGATATTAGGTCTTTGGCACTTGAGGAGATGTGAGCCCAGTCTTTCTCCGGAAACTCATACTTTCCTTCCTGAATACTCTCAAATAAAGTGTTCTGTAAATTGACATAAAAAAAAAAACAAAAAACAAACTTTACTATTAGATAACTGGATGGAGAAGCTTGACACATTCAAGTTTCACAAATGAAACAGGATATACAGATGCTGAAAGGCTAAATATGGTAAATTCTTACCTGGCAGGTGTGGCAGGGCTCCCCCAATTCCCAGCCACAGTCACCACCGCAGCGGCCTACAAAGGGTGGGTAGCCACTGAGCATGATGTAGAGGATGACCCCAAGGCTCCACAGGTCACAGCGCTTGTCGTAAATTGTGGCCTCCTCACTGAAGGCCTCAACCACTTCAGGTGCCATGTACTCTGCTGAGCCACACTGAAAGACAATGGAAAAACAAGACTGAATAAACAGAAAGACAAGCTTTTCTTTTTACTGCACACATTACTTCATTCAGCTGACAACTCGTGGTTACAATTGTTAAAGCTTGGGGCGTACTCTTGGGCTGTTTGTGGGGAGGGCAACTTATGTGACAGTCACATGTTTATGTGCAGCAATGGGTTCATTAAAATGAACCATACAGCTTTTCTGAACATTGTGTACATCTATATATTAAGGATAGAGGAAGGGGGAGCTGGGCTAATAAGGCAAGTTAGTGTGGGTAGACAGAAGCAGTGAGTCACTGCTTTGACCATCCAGCTGTACACAATCCAGGCTGAATAGGCTGAGGGCAAGTATAGGCTCAGCCCTGACAGTGCCTTGTTATGTAGTTCAGAAAAATTAGGCCAAACACTGAGCAGGGAAAAGAGGATTGGCTGTCCTGCAGAGCCAGAGATGGGGCTGAGCCTTAGCCAGTTACATAACTTGGAAACAAACACCAAATGCTGTTTTAATACAAAAAACAGAAAAGAGGAGCAGGTCACAAGTTCAGCAGGACAGAGATTTTGTGGATGGGATATTCCATTGTTGCCCTTATTTTATTAACTTGAACAAGAACTTTGTACCAACAAATTAAAATAGTTCCATGTTGAGATTCTAGTTCTCTGAAGATTTCTAAAAATAGAATACCGATAAATTCCAAGAACATGTTCTGAGAACACTGGTTAATCCATCATTGAACTGATCAGGTGTTTTTGTAGCACAACAGACATGCGTTACGGTTTTTAAGTGCCCCACTAAAAATCTACACACCGGCTTATCAGTTTGGCCTGTACCCTTCCTTCCATCTGTCGAGGTGCATGTTTACAATGAGCAGGCATCTTTTGTCTCCCAGTACCATATTCTAGCTGTCTCAACTCCACCCTGGTGTACTCTTATGTAATGAAATTTAAAGCACAGGAATTTCATCTCAGACAGCTTCTATCAGAGTGAAACCCCAACCTTTTCTACCAACGTATGGGGCAACTGCCTACCCTTCTCAAGCCCCCACAATTCAGGTAAAAATCAAAGCTGACATACACGGACAAACAGTTTTGCTTATCAAAGTGCCCTTAAACTTCAATGCAACTGTACTATCAAAATCAGCTATCAGCCTAATCTTGTTTCAAAGCCACCCAAGCACAGTGCAAACCAAGGACAGGTCAGGATAAAGATACCCAGTCTGGGACTACATGCAAGTGTCCCTGATAAAAGCTGAAGGGTGAGGCAGAGAAAAGGCAGCAATCAGGGATCTGTGGTACAGGCTCAAAGACAAACTCAAACATTTATTCTTTTTTTATTCCTGCTGTTAGAAACACCTTGTGCACTTTGCAGTTACATCCTCCTCAAACCTTCCTGTAGGCTGCAAAAAGCTGCTAATCAGCTGCTGTCAGAACTGTTTGGTATTGCAACCTGGGGCTTTCCTGAAACCATGTGACTAGTCAGACCATATTGACAGCACTGATGACACACAGCTCTACTGTTTGGAAACAACAGGGTGATCTGAAGAGGCTTACAGGAAAACGACCTGTTCTGTTGTTATGCAACACAGACAGTTCCCTGATTTTTTTTTTTTTAAAAAACCAGCTAAGCTGCTTGTCTTGCATTTTCATGAGCACCAATTTGTGATCTGTAAGATTTATTTAATGTCAAACAGCTAGGCATGCAGTCACATGGGCAGAGTACTTGGTAAAGTAAAATTAACCTTTTCCTAGAAAGGTCTCTGTCCTCCTGAGCATGTTCATAACATTTATACTAGAACAGAGACCTTTGCAGTAACTGCATACTTTAACAGTACTTGGATAAAGTTGATTAAACACATTAAGTGGGATTATGTATTGGCAAATGCAACAACATGTTAGGAGAGGCCAGAGTGTCAATACTGAAATGAAAGTCAGATAACATTATTCTTGCTAACATGGTTTAAAAAAAAAAAAAAAAAAAAAGCCAGGGCACATGCATAGGCTAGGTATTTGTCCCTCCCAGTTACCCTCCTCCTCCCACTGGTGTAGCCAATCACAGCACAGTTGCTGGGTAGAGGGGGTTGGGGAGACTAAAATTTCTAGAATAAGCCTTCTGCACAGCCTTTGTATAGAGAACATAAAGAAAGTGCATAACAGTGCAAGCAGTTGAGGTCAGTGGGTGGAGACTAAGAAAAACTGATGTTTTTCTCATGCCACAGAAAAAGGGAAATGAGCAAGAGTTTGTGTGTTTTAGTTTCAATACAACTTCTTTATGGCCTTGGAAAATTCATTGTGTTCCCTGCAGCCTTATTACATCCCAAGGCTATCATACCATCCTGTCCATGGGCACCAACTTTCCCTTCTGAAAGATCTTTGAGCACAACTACAAGACTTTATCCAGTCCAAATACTCTCTATACTATAGTACATTCGAAAAGATCACGCAAATTAAATGTGCAAAATACACAACCATTCAAGCCCACCAGCAAAGTCTGTAGACTACACGTGTGCCGTATATCCCCAAAACTGACTCCCCATTAATTCTGCCAGAGAGATGAAGTTACAAATGTAGAAACATATTTACAACTGATAAGTAACAGGTCATGGACATTAACCTGAGGGATATAAATCAAAGTGTTGCTGATACTTCTGCATGACAAGGGATGGTGCCAGGTAGGAAGCAATCCATGTCAATTTCAGAGAAACTGTCCAATAGGGAACTACCTAATCCTCAAATAAAGCTTATCCTCCTTTCCAATCAGCTGTTTTGCCACTAACACCATTTAGCACTATCCAATAGGCAGCTAGCCAGTTGGACTTGATAAAACCCATTGTTTTATGATCTGGAAACAGTGTCTTATCCATAACACTATGTGGGGGGGGGGGGGGACAAAACAAAACAAAAAAACATTGCATCTTAGTGTCTCTTTAAAGCTTTGAAAAGCTACACTTAGACATTTCCCTTGTGCAAATTTCTCCTTTTTATAAAAGATGTTAAAAATTGTTTAGAAAAATTAAGAACAAGCAGAAGGACTTACAGGAGTGAGGAGCTCAGGGGTGGAGATGGGTGAGCTGTCACTGTTTAACTTGATTCCACTCCCCAAGTCAAAGTCACAGATCTTGATCGGGGAAATCTAACAAAGTGATACAAGTTTAGAATTGATCACATTCATCTACATTGTATTCTTATCCATTTGTTCTCTGCTAACTACTTAGGTTAATGAGACTTTCACTATCAATCAACAATAGTTAATCATAATCTAAGAGCAACTTGGACTGAATCACTACATTAGCTGCCCTTTGAACTAATTGAGCTCAAACATGTTTGCAGTAAACTCACCTTGTCTGCACTCTCACAGAGAATGTTTTCAGGTTTCAGGTCTCTATGTGCCATTCCTGAGGGGGAAAAAAGCAATCCACCACTTCTGTTAGTAAGGTCTTGGCCAACATGTTGGGATGAAGGAAAATATTTTTCTTTTTATATTATATATTTAAAACAAATAAAACAGGTAATTTCCCTGTTAAACAACATGAAAATGTGTGCCCTTGACTAAACTGATAAAGAGAATAAGTAAAACTATCAGTTTTAGCTACTGTAAAGTGCAGACCAATTCCCAAGTACTGTATTGAAACCCATTTTATAGTGCACATACACCCTTTGCGTTATAATACTATTGTTGATCGTGACCAGTATAAATAAAATAAAATAAGTAATATCTAGATTTTGTACAAGTGGTCTTACCCTTGTTATGCAGGAAATCTAGAGCACTGGCAATGTCCTGCACAACTACTCTGGCTTCCTGCTCACTGAAGTGCAGTCTCTTATGAATGTGTGCCAGAATTGACCCTAGTTGGGGGGAAATTAAAGAGTACATCAATTCTATTTACAAGCAAAAGCAGAGAAAATCATTTCACACACACAAATAATTGGCAAGAGACTAGAAACAGGGTACACATATGACAGAATTAAAAGGATTTGATGCAGGCATCCTGTAGCCACTATGATTCACTAACCTCCTCTGAGCTTTTCAAACACCAGGTAGAATTTGTCTTCCTCCTCAAAGAACTCCACCAGCTCCAGGATGTTCCTTCAGGGGGAGAAAAAACACAGCTCTATGAGCAAATGGTCTAGTACCTGATGACTGAATATATTTCTTTTCTGCCCCATGGTGTAGTAAAACTAAGGGACTTCCATCTGAATAAAATGGTCTGTGATACTGTCTCCATAATTTACCAGGCTATATTATGTTTAATTGGTCAGGACAGAGGAACATTACCTGTGACCCTGGCACTGGTAGAGCATTTCAACCTCACGGAAGACACGACTGCGACTGTGACCTGGTCTTTTCTCAATAATCTAAAACAGAACATCATAAGTGGTGAGCCACACAATCTAAAAAAATATCCCACTAAAATGAGCCTATGACTTTCAAGTTTTCCACACAAGGAGACTGGAGAACAATTATTTAAGTGCAATGATGGCTAAAGACTGGGTGAAGGCCACCCACTCTCACTGCACCACAACCCCCAGCCATGGCCTTGTTTACTATAAAGTGGGCAGTATAGCATAGGTAACCTATATTATGTACATTGCATGGTAACTTTCAGAGCAGACCTGCATTTTGACCGCTTTATAACACTTGCCAGTTGCAAAGATAGCTCAACCTACTTTTAATGTTGCCTGTTAAGCAGAGATAGAACACACAATGAAACAAGACACGGCATCTCTATACTTAGTCTTCATGTGTGACCCATATTTAAATCTTGTGGTCCTAAGGAGCCATAAGAATTCCTTTTAAATGTTCCATGAGCTAATCCAAAACTGTTTACAATGACAAAAAAATGCAGTCTAAATATAACTTTGTGCTGCCTGGAACTAAATCAGAGGGGGCACCAGCTGCCTGATATCATGCCAAGAGAGACAGAAAAATAGACTGCTGACACCAGAGCAAAAGGCCTGAATTTTCCAGCCCTGTTGGTTATTGTCTGCTTGGGAGGCTGTGCATACTTCTCTTCCTGGTAGCTGGATTACAGCTGCTATTGAAGGCCAGTGGGGCCAGTGTTGCTGTGTGTGTCTAGGATTAATGCACAGACAAGAGGCCTGTGACCATCCAAAGCCTCTCTGCACTGTTCCAGTCTGAGTCAGCAGCTTAACAGCCCCCAATCAGCTCACTTTCTCCAGATCATAACACAAACCTCAGAGCTTGATAACATGCATAGATTTAAAGGGGAAAAAAAAGAAAACAGCAGAACATATATGGTTGTTCATGCAAGCTCCAGATCTGCATCAGAGCAAGCTGCTGCTTCCAAAAATGCCTTTGCAGGTTCAAACAAACTAATACTTAAGAGAATTTGCTGGGGAACCTTCAGATACGTCTGTCCTCAGTGTTCACGCTTTTATTGCCAATACAAGGAGCCTACATACGCAACTCATCCTCTGTCTGGAGGGGGAGGGGAGACAGGACATCTGGCAGGAACAGTCTGAGCCCACTCAGACTCCTAAATGACCTCCAGTAACTGCAGACCTTTGTGCCTCCCTCCCACTAAACTGAAAATTCCCAAAGGATCTACCAAAACAACCTTGGGTAAATAATACTAAGACCAATTCAGACAAAATCTGTACTCTGGTTCTCCTGAAGTATTAACAGACAATGTGGACAATTGGTCTGTGGAAAACCAGCTGTTAAATGTCACCATTTTGCTTCCTATTATATTTGCAAACATGCTTTATTATAAGTAAAACAAAATGGCTTAGTGTTTATGTCTAGTGTGATTACCAGTCCAAGAATTTATAAAAATCTAATTCTACTTTTCCACAAGAAAAAAAAAAACAAACAAAAAAACAAAAACAATGTTTGCTTTTAAAAAAAAAAAAAAAAAAAAAAAAAAAAAAGGAAACAAACCTTATACATCAAAACAAAACAGGAATTCCCCCAGGAGGCAAGACATCAAGACATGTATTCACAAGTCCATACCACACTTTGCACAGCAAGAAAACAGTACAACTGTACTGAGTGAGAAGGAGAACAAAGCAATGTAAACATACTAGGTCACAACCCTCATGCAATGCCCCTCCTTCCTCTGTGTGGGTTTTGTTTTGGCACAGTTACCAGTACACAATGTTCTCACTGCCAGCGCCCTCTGTAGGCAATAGGAGTAAGGAAGAAAGGGGGTGGGCGTATCCATCCCAGCTCCCTGATAGGCTGAACTATTTATATATTTAAAAAAAAAACAGCAAGGGGAAACCTCTGCTAACAGCAGCTAGTGTTGCACACTGGGGGGGACAGAAGGGGCCCTGCAGACATACTTTACAGAGAGCTGAACAAAGGGATCTTAAAAAAAAAAAAAAAAAAACTTAACTGACCAAGGAACCAAACTTTCCCTAAACTGTAACAAATGATCTGTGAAAAGTCATTAAAACAGACTGATGCACACTCAGTAGCATTTAACTCTTCAACAACATCAACCATTTCATTAAGCAATTCACATACCTAACCACAGCCAGCAGGTGACATTCACACAATTGTACGAGAAGAGTGTGGCAGAAAGCAAACCCCACTGTATTATGGTATGGGTCTTTAAATAAAAAGGACATAACAGCTAGTCATTAACTGTAAAATGTCTTACCTTGACAGCATATTCTTTGTTGGTGATGAGGTTGATGCATGTTTGCACCCTGGCATAAGCACCCTCTCCTAGTACCTCTTCCTGCAGTCTATAGACATCTGTGAAAATGTTTAACACGATTTTTTTTCTATTATTTTACATATATTTTATTTTTTTTATAACAACAATTACTCCACAAATAAAAGCCTTTACCCTCAAAACGTCCAGAGAAACTGTCAGTTGCCCGGCAACGCTTTTTCTTTTTGTTTCTCTTCTTGGCATCTGGGATATCAATAGGTTTGCTGGAAGGCATGTCTGTCAAAACAAACACCACATTATTGTGTGCTAGTGAGCAAGGAATCCAAACAAACTAAAAGAAAGCATTAAAAGCTTGGCGCAATTAAAGCAATATGGATTGGACTGGCAGCATTCAAAGAAAAGCTACAGTTTTAAAACTTAATACTCACCATGTCTTGGGGAGGAATCAAAATTAAATGACGAATCGATAAGATGGGATCCATTTTTAGTAAAGTCCTCTGATTCAAAGGGATTTTGTCCCTAGGGGTAACAACAAAAATATGCTTGTTATGGTATGCAATCTTACTAATAAACTGATTAGCTGAAAGCATCAGTTTTTTTTTTGTTTTTTTTTAAGATAAGAGCCTTATCTCACAGCCTGCAACCATAAAGTGAAACAACTCATGGACATGAACTTTTAAAAAACACTGATGCCCAGCAACAAAGTCACCTAAATACTCTTGAGTCACATTAGTGAGTCCATTCTCAAATACGCATCGAGGTGAATGCAGCAGACATTTAACATTTATATTCAAGTCACAGCTGCACAAACACGTGTTAACAGGGCACATGGTATGTTTGTCACGCATTAAGTATTGGAGAGTGACAGATGTGTTATATTTAGCAAGATGAAGTCGTCTCTAATATGCTGACCAACGTGCTCTGGTTATAACCTTCTCAAAAAATCATGAAATCAAACAATCTCACCTTGAAAGAGCGATGGAATCCAGTGACTTCGGTGATCTTATTTTGCACCATTTTGCTTCGATTTGGGGTGGTTTTTGGCGGATGTGCGGCGGCAGTGTATTTTGGGATATCAATTTGTACTTCCCCGAAACAGTCGTTTCAGAGTCGCAAGTGATCACACTGCGCTGGCTGGTCTTGTAGCTGCGACGCTTTAAACGGGAGCCCTGTGAACCACACAAAAACAATCCGCAGCGTTACAATCCACACTACCACAACAAATTAATGAGCTAGCTAATCTTCACAGATGGGAACTAGCTAACACCTCAAAAATTTTAGTAGAGCCAAGTTAAAATGAATAATTAGCTAAACAAACACCCTAAAGCAGATTAACGTTAGCTCATTTTGGTCACCTGCTCATGGTGAAAAACACTGCAAATACAGCTATTTAATGCACGGTTAGACAATACACCATCCACGTTCAGCTTCCGTGGTAAGTCGGTAAAATAAGTCAAGATAAGACAATGCTTCATGTAAAAACTATTCAGAACACTAACCTAGAGTCTGCGTAAAGATAAGAAAAATTGTCGAAAAGCCACAAAGACCGCAGACGCTGCAGGGAAGCTAACGTTAGTTTAGCTAACATTAACATGCTCGCGAGTCTCAGCGGCCAACTCGCGGATAGAGCTCGAGAGTTAGCCGTTATGACTTTAACGTCAGACAAGAACGGTTAACGTTAGCTAACGTTAAAACTGTGACATTACGACAGTGTTGCAGGAAAACACAACTGACCTTACATTCACCTATGCGACACAGATTAAAAATAATAATAATAAAAGGTCTAAATGCAATTTAAATCTACTTTTCGTTTTTACTCACCCCGTTGTTAGTTTTACAGCTCCAGTGTTAGCGTTGTTGTTTGGCCCACTGCTCGTACAGCCGCAGAGGACGGTCACAGGGGGAGACGCCAGATTGTAAGTGCGTGGAAGGTGGTAAAGAGCCAGCAGCGTGGGTGCTTTTATAACCTCCCGGCGGACTCCTCCTTGTCCCCGCCCTCCCCAGGACCGCATCAACAAACCGGATAGATCATGTGCTTTCTAGAAAAGGACATGGCGGAGGGGTACCATTTGGTTTCACGGTGGATGAAAAACGAAAACAGCGGTTAAACGTAGTGCCCAATCCGTGGACTATAGCTTAACATAATGGAGTGTGTATTTTAAATAGTTAAAATACGAAATTCAGAAAATATTTTATAGAAAACGCCACAAAGTAAATGTGTAATGATTGCGAAACGGTACGTGGCCAGTGAGCTCTGTTTTGTTTCTGAGGCCCCATGCGGGAGTGATATGGAGAGTACGTGCACATCCGCACAATCAGTAACCGAGGCTGTTCTGATGAAAGACGTGAGGAGACGAGAGAATATAGGCGGAGGGAGACGAGGCTGGTGCAACACACAAAACATATCAGATCGACCAGTGTGCACTATGACGGCATAGAAAACCACATTATCTGCTTATGTTGCTGTTTTACAGCTCTCCATGGACACCCATTTATTTCAGCTTTTTAAGGAGTTTGTCAGCATTGTGTTGTGCGAGGTATATAAACAAAGAGTGCAAGCAAATACGCCAACCTTATTTCTTTATGTGTTTTTCACAAACGGATTTTTTTTACAATTATAATGCCCTGAAGTTTACTCTCACGTCCAGCAATGAATGGCCCTGGCCAGATGGGTGTTCAAAGAAATCCCCTTCTGAGTCACTGCATGCGGCTTTGCACTGACATTACTTCAGCTGTTGTGGCATTTCATTGTCACATACCCAAACACAGCCAGTCACACACATACTCACATGCAATCTGAGACAGTTGCTGCTTTTACTAGTAAAAGTAACAAAAATAGGAAAAAATACTTCACTACTTAAGTTCTGCACTCAAAAGTTTATTTAACTACAACATAGTAAAACTATGTGTATCAATATCTAACAACCATGTATAGATTAATGTGTATGCAGCTTTATGTTATGGCTGGCTGAAGTAAAGCTAAACTAGTAATTTATATAGGCTACTGCTGTAGTTTAATAGCCCAATCTTTGTAAGATTATCAGTTGTTTTTTCTTCAAAAACTTTGTTTGTATAAACAACCAGCAATTACAACAAATAAATCAAATACACATTTAGTAAGAAGTATATTTGACTCCAAAACCCAATGGACTGCAATATTCTGCAAACACCTCACTTAAACAAACACTAGCACATTCTAACTGCTAATTGTGTTGAGGAAGTAAACAATTTTGATACATTTACGATTACCTTTTAAGACAGTTACAATATATTTCTGGACTTAAATTACATGCATGTAAAATATACCCAAATCATACAAAAAAAACATATACATGCATGGATCATGGATAATGGCTTTTAGGTATTACAATTGGAAAGGAGTGTGTGTGAAATGCCCAGCTGCAGCCCCCCACCTTTTGTGATGTGTGACAAGTCAGACATCACGTTTTGCAGCCTGATGAAGATGCTATTCAGAAAAGGGTGGAGACTGTGTCATGGTTGTGATAATGAGAGAAATTTAAGAACACTGATGATGTAGAAGTGTGTGCTCTCATACATCCTGTCGAATGATTGTGAGATGCCACAGAGAAGATATTATCAGAAATTAAAGAACGTATTTGTGCCAGAGATACATTGTTTCCTTATGTTATTATTATTTTTACTATTTAGGCATGATATTAATAATTGTGTAGCAGGAAATGCAAAGTGTACATTGTTTGTTCTGCAATTTGTTCTATATCACTGCATGTGATGCCTAGTCCACAGACCTGCACTGCACAGCATTAATGTACTGTTTATCAAAGGTGTCTTACTTTCAACCATGTAAGGTTTGTTTTCAGGAGCCAGCTATCTTGTGACCAGAGGTTTTATACTTCTCCTCCTCCACTCACCTTCCACCCCACAAACATTAGTCCAGTAGTACCAAACATTACGCAAGCTGTTGGTAGACTATCCCCAGTTAGAAGCACATGGCGAAGCGACATGTTTTAGTAGGAACATACGATCACACGTCGAAGGGTGGGAGAGTGGGTCTGTGTTACTACAGGTCAAGAGGAAGAGGGATAGGCCAGCACAAATAACTCTAGGCAGCACCAACCACATTTCTGACATAAATGACACTCAATCAGGAGATACTCTTAGGAGAGGGATTCTCTTTTTCAGCTGAGGTTGTTCCAGCCTGAAATATGATAGAACAGACGTGTGTCCATGTTGTTGTTGTTGTTCTTTGTGACTGTACTACAGAGGCTAGTCCTCTACAATATATTGTGGCTGTATGTATATGTGTACATACCTGTACACATATCAACCACAGCATTGTGTTCCAGAATTTGCATCAGTATCTTTGCATCTGATTGGCGACCTGTCCAGGGTGTACTCCTGCCTTTTGCCTGAAGAGAGCTGGGATAGGATCCCGCAGACCAGACTGTCCCAGAGAGGAGCTAGAACTTGTTAGAAGTGACCTCCACTTGAGAAAGACTGAAATGTAACCTCTGGCTAATATCCATCTGCTTTAGCTATGCCAGGAGAGGGGCAGTCATACTGGATCTCTGAAATGATTTCAACTGACTGCTGCTGTAGTTACAAGTTACTTTTCAAATTACAATTTTTCATACCCTTCCCTACCACACTTCATCTTAAATATGATTTAAATGCAGGACTGGTTTTGCTACTTTTACTTACGTAAATGGGCTGAATAGTTCTTCCGCTACTGAAAGACGTATAATATCCAGCAAAACTTGTTTAACATGGAAAGAGTTACCAAGGATTTTGCAACCGACTTTGTTTTGTTCCAACTTTGTTCCATTTGTACTCTGGAAAACCTTTTGTATTCTTTTTCTGCACTTTGCTCTAGTTACATAACCATGTATTCCAAATCATTTTGAAATTAATTATGTTTCTAAATTCTTAGAACCTCCTTCTATATTAGGCAACACACCAACAACTGGAATTTGTTACTACTTAGCTTGCAGCTGAAGCATTGACCTTCCAGACACAGACCTTCTGAATAACCAGCTGTAACACAAAGTTTTATTGTTTAGATGTAACAAATTATGTTGTGTGTTACTTTTTAGAAATGAATGGGAAGTGTAAGATATGTTAGAAAAGTCACTTTCCATTTTTAATGACTTATTACATAAGCAGTCTTTGTTGTACTGCTATTCAAAGTTCAGGCAAAATTACAGTGCACAAAGGAACATTTACGTGTCTATAATAGAGAGGGAAACTGCTGTGAATGGTAAACACCAAGTGAACATGGACATAGGAAATGTTTCTGTGCATAATGTAGTTTTCATATCAGCTGAAGTCAGACTATCTTTATATCAGAAGACAGAGAGACATTGTGTTTAACTTTGATATTATTTTCTTAGTCACAAAGTTTTGTAACAATCAGACCATTTTCTAAATTAATGTTACCTGATTAATTTGCCCCTAAATAAGGTGACCTGCTTAAATTGCTTGTTTTGTCCAAAGAACAGTGACTACCCACAGATTTTCAAATGAATTATTGTTTAAGACAAAATGAAGTGGTAAATTCTTAAGAGCGCAGAAGCTGTAGTCTGTGGATGTTTGGCATTTCTGCTTACATAACCTATTCATTCATTGTCAGAAGAAGCATAGCCTCAGGTTGAACTAACTGACGTTTCTCTGTGCCCCATCTAAATCATTCATTTTCTTCCTGAAATCCTTGTGGATCTTCTCCAGCTGTGGGCGTCTAAAATCATGATCATGTTTCAACCCAACTTGCCACTGCATGAGGCTTGCAAGCCACAAAACCGTTAAGGGCGTGTGCTTATTCCAGTGTTTGCTGAGTCACATTATCTCCCAGACCATTATTTCTGCCTGTAAACAAAGACACTGCCTCATCAACAAAAAAGGCAAATACTGCTGTGTAAAGTGTGACAGAGTTGGACAGGTTTCAGTCTGCCTTATTGCAGCCTGAAACTCTTCCCCTTCTTTTTGGTATCTTTCCAGTATTTCCCTTCATGCAACTGCTGAGCCCTTCGGGGCTGTCTGGTACATTCCAAAAGAGAAAAACAGACCAGAGGGCGGGAAAGAGCAGGGCAGGCGCAGCTCATCTCACACGTAACAGTCATAGTGCATGTTGCCAGAATACAGTGTTTAGGGGAAGTGACTCCACTGAGCCAGAGAGAAAGAGAGGAGTGACAATCCTCTAAGAGGATCAGGTTGCAGCAGGCAGTGAGATCATTGCAGAGGTTGATGTTAGTAGGGTAGACAATTACATCATGTTTGTTCATTTAAATGTGTGTGAAAATATCCAGCTGAATGGAGGAAGGAAACTTGGAACAATATATTGTAGTTCTGAATAAATGGATACATATCCCTTTAATACAAAAACATCTGGTGAAGATGACGATCTTTGACAAATAATGAAATGAAACAGTTCCACGGTGAAAGTAAAAGATCTGAATTCATCTTCCACCAGTTTGATGCATAAACATTTGGCTGGAGACGACTGACGAAGAGATGATCCGAGGTAGAAAGAAACTAAGTACAATTACTATTAAAAGACCGCAGATATAGTTTTTAAATATAAAGTTGAGCCTTTTGTACTTTACATGAGATTTTCTTCTAATTCATAGTTCCACTCCAAGAGATTTCATGGGGAAATATAGAAAATCTTACTCCACTTCACCGGCTGTAGTTTCTTGTTACTTTTTCAGCTTTTCCCTTTTACATCCGAAACATATCTGCAGTGTTTTCAATAAAAACATATAATGCTAATGTATGCATTACATCAGTCAAAACTCTCCACACCTAAACCAAAAACCCATTGTGGATGTTTGTATCTGACATCTGCTCAGAATTATCAACTCAATTCTGCAACAATAACATATTTATTTTCTCACAATGCCATATATTTAGTGGCTATTTTATTAGATACACTTGTACAATCTAATATAATAAACAACCCTGACATAACATCTTTTTGTGAAGTGGGACATTCAGTTATGTTTATTGCAATATGAATACTTCTTTCATCACTGCAGATAATGATGCTCCTGCAGGGAGAATAAGGAAACATGTCCCAAAAAAAATGCCCAACCTTGAGTCTTATGATTGTCACACACTAAAGTTGCAGGCGTTACAAATTATCTTGTATTTACCTAGGAATGATTCATGTGCGCAAGACTTCTATTTACATAATTCAATCCATTTGCATTGATAACTTCCTCTAAATCTGATCAACAATGTTGTTCTCAAGCCTGTTCATGACTGTTGCTGATATAATCGTGCAAAGCTGGGTTCATTCAAAACAAAAACTCTCTGTATTCATCACAGTACAGCCTGGCCTGTTTCTTACGTAAGCAGCTCAGTCGATTCATTAACCCAAATCAGGTCTGTGCTCTCCCTCTTCACGACTGCAACTGGGACACTGGGAAGATTTTATAAGGACTACAACATCAAGTGTAGTGCAGTATTTCCTCAGCCTAGACAGGTTTTGGTGTCTGGTGCCCCCCAGTGGACGGTTTAACACAGGAATTTGAACATGTTTTGCCAACAGAGTTTTGTCACGTGAGGCTCGAGTCTCGTGACCTTCAGCTGCAACAAACACCTGCAGGTTTGATATCTGAGAAACTACCAGGTGGCCAAGGCCCAAAGTGTACAATGACGCAGACTTGATAAAGTCTGACTCACAGCCGGTCATTTTTGCTCTTAATCCAACTTACGTGAAACACCTATAACTGTATTAAAAATGTGGTATTCTCTTAAAAAAAAAAAAAGTAAATTGCTGGATTAAATGTTCAAAATTGGCTAAAGTGTTAACAGGTTTGTCCTTCCTACCTAGAAAGCAAAAATCAGTTTAAGTACTTAAACTTCAAAGAGGAAAATCAATTACTATTTTAAATACGTTACCAAATTCCATTGATGACAGAGGATCGTTTTAATGTAACAACATAGTACATTTATAGATTTACAGTAAGAAATCGTACTAATTTTAGATCATTTTAACAGAAGGAAAGAAATGCATCCTGGAATGATTGAGATTCAAATAAAATAGAAAAACAAAAACATCAACACAAACACCTCTTAATACTGTGCACTGATAAAATGTTTGAAAACTTTTAAAAGAAGAGAATGCCTCACATGACAAGGTTCTTAGTTAAAGCCTACAGTATGTGGCTAAAATAGATTACAGTACTTAAATATAAAAATAGACTCTTTTCTCAATTTCTTTGTTCTTTTAGTTCTCCGCTGCAATCTTCTAAATGGACGGATGTGTTCGTCCGTGTGTCCACAGGTCTTCTGTGCTCCTTCAGTGGCACATTCGAGAGGTCATCTCTTTCTGTAGCAGACACAAACCATCACACAGCACTGTGACTAAAGCAGTGAAGGAAATACTTGGACTTGTGCATCAGTAACAGCAATAAAGCAGTAAGTAAGCTTTAAATATATTTGGAAAACATGATACTAGAAAACAGCAACATACATTTTTGCAAGCAAAGCTTAGCTGAGGTTGTTCACAAATTTTAAGAGAAGGAGGAGCTGAACAAAACAAAAAACAAAACGCTGGCTGAGCTTTTTGTCACACAGACCTAATTTAGATAATTTGATCTGACAACATACAGCCTCCCACTGAGGGTGGAGGGGTCACTGATCAATTAACAATCAGCTCACAATCAATGTAATGTACCAATCAGCCTGGACTGTGCAGTCATTCAATATCCTTTTTTCCTCCCTTTCTGTCTTTCATTAGAACATAACTACAAACTAATGAGTCCTAGACATCACAGAAATATTATGTAATTTAAGTAACCTCAAAGAATAATTAAAAGCTGAGTTTGATTTACACTGTTCATGAAATGAAAATTAGTTTGCAAAATTCATATCAATGTATATTTGCACAAAATGGGACTGTGATGGCTGTTTCTATGTGGATCATAGATCATGGATCATGTGAGTCCTACAGTGTTTATTAGTTTTATAGTCTAAATTTTACTGCAAGAGGAAATGATCTCATCTTGGAAACTACAGCTTGCGTGTTGCAAACTTCATTGAGGTGTAGGTTCTGTGGTTGAATATTAGGTCATCAGGGTGCATCATGATTATATTTTATTAGCAATCATTAAATACAGGACAGATAATTGCAACACTGCTTTAACTAGTTTAGTTTTTTTCTTTTACTCACTGTTATCAACTATAATGTCATGCATGTTTCCTATTCAGCTTCTTCTCAACTCACCAGAGGCTCCAGCTCTTTGTGGTCCGTCAGGTTGAACTCGGTGACAAAGTAATAGAAATGCTTGTAGCAGGTATTGACGTGAGCCTCGGCCCCCATCTGGCTTACACGGTCAAAGTGGTGGATGTAGACGTGGACAAACACCCGGAACAGACGAGACAAAATCTTCTTAGCCACCTGCATGAAGGTCTTAGGGAAAGGAGTACCTGAGAGTCAGACAGAGACAGACAGGAAAACACTGCAGTCAATCCATGATGACCTTTTTACTATATGTCCCACAGGAAAAAACAGAACACATTTGAAATATGTATTTATTTTATGACTATTTCATGATTTCATTTCTGGCCCTCTGGAGCAGGCTGGACAACAGGATGGTGAAGGACCCAGTCAGTTATAATTCATACATGAAACTAAAACCACCACATCCTGGTCTGGGGGATAACCACCAGCTCCTACCAAGTGATTCATTTAGTATGTTGTTGTACTTTGTAATTTAATAATATTTCAAGGTTCCATTCTGACGACAGACACGTCAGAGGTGTTTCTATTTGTGGCCTACTTTCCGTCGTGTGACCCATTTTTAAATCCATTGCTTGGATGTTTCTGTAGTTACTCAGATGTCAAGCCACAGCAGAGGGCACAGAGTGCACACATGCACAGCGCTGCACACTGAGATAACAAAAAACTTAAAATGCCACACCAATGGATGATGGATAATGATGGATAATGTTGACAATGTGCATCACTGAAGATTATTTAATAAATGTGTCCTTGCAGACTTAATCTTTTTTCTCTATCCATTATCTGAAAACAGATGGCCTTGGATTTTAAATGACTTTACTGTGCAGAAATGATTAGTGTTTCAGGTTAACATTCCTCTGTATTTAGTGCAGACTCATCATTTAAGTGGCTTTTTTTTAAACTTTCATTTTGAATGGACGGAAAGACTACTCATTTAAATCATTTATCATGCATAAATATCAAACACTTGCACATTACAGCAGTGCTTCCCAACCTGTTCATCATGTTTGATTTTTGATTTTTTATTTATGCATGACAAATGACTTCCACTGTATTACTGGAAGAATTGTTTTAGAATTACTGAGTTACAACTTCCTACCTATGGGTCTCATTCTTTGTTCTTTTTCAATAATAGTTAAATACTGTTGGAAATATTTTGATTGTCTAGACAACATAAGCAACTTTAATTCTCAAATTTGAGCTCTTGTGGCCTGGGATGAGTGCTGAGGATCGTGACAATTAATGAACTGCTTGGTATGCACATAAATGGATTTCACTGCCTGATTCATTTTCAAAGCCATCATCCTTTACTGTGGGATTTCTTGAATGTTTAGCAAGCTAAGAAACACATAACACCAAAATGTTTATGACTTAATCTCAGCGAACCGAAGTCTTCACACACAATCTGTGGCTAACACTTACCGACATTGGTTGGGAAGATGTTCTCATTGTTGATCTGTACCTCAATCCAATCCATGAGCAGACTCATGTATTTGGGGGCTGACAGCGCAGTTGGCCTCTTGTACTTGTGCTCGTCCTGCCAACGGTATTCGTACTTGGGTCCGCCAGACATGACGGGGCAGGTTTGATCGGTGCAGGAGTCGCTGATGGTGCCGTAGATGAGGTTGATGCGGTTGAAGAAGTCGACCACATGGACAGCGACCCAGTCATTGAGGTCCTCACCGTGGGGCAGCTGCACGGCCTGCTTCAGGTCCAGGCCAGCGTTCAGAGATGCCTGAGCCTTCTTGTGCAGCTCGAAGCGCTGAGTCCCGGGCTCAAACTTGCGCTTGGGCCGGAATGTCCTGTCTTTGTTGAAGACTTGTTTCAGGGCCAGGGACATGGTTGCATGTGGTGAAGGAGGCTGCCGATTTCTTTGAAAGTTTCTGGTGAATTATTTACTGTTGAAATGGAAGGAGTCAAAAGGTCATGCAAACAACTAGTGCAGAGTTTTTGTAGCAGACCTTCTTTAGTATTTGTTTCAACTCAGTCTGTGATCCTATGCAGGATAAAAAGAGAGGACAGAAAAAAAGTTTTGTTAATAAAAGCACATTTACACTGAAATGCACACTTTCTGTTTAACATAATTTTGAGGTACTACTATGTCCTCACACTTGATCAAGTATTATAATCTAGAGTTATTGTCATCGTTAATAAATGAGGTTTCACATTTAAGCTTAGAAAATAATTAATTACTTAAGGGACTTACTATTTTCATGTTATTTAACATTAGATACACCAGAGAAAGTATATGAAGCTGAAAGCTAATAAATAATGCATCAGTGAGTCAGCAGAAAATGACTGCAAATAATAATCTATTAATCACTGGTCTCATTCATTTCATTTTCTCTCTGTGATACACTGGCAAATGGAACTTTTCGTGTTATTAGATGGTGGAATGAACCAAATAAATTAATTAATTTTGACAGTTGGGGTTAATAGATTTAGATAATGGTTCGCACATAATGAAAATAACAGTTGCAAAATAGAAACTGCACAGCAATGGCATATTTGTGTTGCAGTACAGCATAAGGCCATTGACCCACCTTCTTATAATCAGATCTTACATTCATAATTTTTGTTATGGGAAATGACATAACAGATCTGAGTCAAGATTACTCTTTGGCCTAACAAAAAAAAAAAAAGCTCAACGTGGGAAAAGGTGTTTGAATCATTTAATCCGAGGACAGCTTAACATTTACTTTATGTCCCTGCTTAAATACCACAGCCCAGCACCTGAGCTCAGGTGTGGCCTCGTCAGCTCAGGTAAAAGGACGAGCCTGATCAGTGACAACACGAGGGTTTGTTTGAAAGACGAAACATCGTGTCTCAGTCATTTCCGATTTCATGCATTAATTCAGCCGTGAAACCAAGAATCTGCGGAATGACAATAAAACCAAGTGAACCCGCCTGTTATCAACGCAGCAGCAGCCGGTTTGACTTATTACGACCTACATTTAAATATCTGCACCCCCATCTTGGCCTAACTGAAATCTAATAGCATTTTTAGCAGCGATAAAACCGGAGATTAAACAGCGGGACACATGACGACTGTACGAAGTTTATTCGTGACGTGACTCGCTAACTCGGTCCGACTTGTTGCTTCCTAAAACAGCAAATAAAAAAGGCCCAAACAAAACCAAACAAATCCACGTAATCCACACTTGGTAACTAACACCGCAGACAAAACCGTGAGAAAACACACATTTCTGGAGACTGGGGATCAAACGGTGACGAAATCGCACAGTTCAAAGCCACTTTCCCGAACTTACTTGTTCCGCCTTCCTGTTCCGTCAATTTCCTTCGATCTTTTAACGACAATTACCTGGTTAATGATCGATAGCTTTACATCCGGGACATGCGAAGACTACATTATGGACACATGGTGCGATAGATGCTGTAGAATTACTGATAAATCAATAACTGTGTCACTTAAATAAAGAAACTAACGCCTGTCTCCGCCCTGCGAAACGAAAAGTATACCACAGTCAGGTTAGAGGCATTAACGAGGACTTCCGGAGTGAGCCTTCAAACTAAAGGACCACCCTCTTTGCGGCTACGGCCTATTTGTAACCATACTGAAAGGTGACAAATGTAATAGCTCAACAACTCTGAGTAACTACAGTTTATTGGTAGTATTGGTCCTTGACTTGAGTATTCTTTTCTGAGGCGTTCCCTCCACTATATTTCAATATGACACCTTTTCCATAATTTTCTGACAGTCAGGTTTAAATAAGAGCTTTGCTTTACACATTTTTACAGTGAGACCATTTAAGCTTGTATGTCCAAAATGCATTTCAGTTATTTATTTTTTTCTTCACTTTCTTGTGACCTATTTTAATTCCATACTAAAACCGGCTGTCCATTTTTCATAATAACCATAATAACTAAATTACTTTGACAAGTTATGGACTAAATTTGCTTTATTTTGTGAAAAAATGTATGCCATTATTTTGGAGACATTCATCAACTTCCGGTTCAGTGTTGCCTGTTTTGCAGCTCAGAAGTACTTCCTTTGGCAGGGGGCAGCCTGATTACCAGTTATTTTATAACACAGTCAAAAAACCCCCACAATATCTAATTTTTGAATTACTGACAGAAAAAGTAAAGGCAGCATCTGTCTTTAAGGAGAATAAATAATTCATGATTTCAGCCCATAAATATATGTACAACCCTTCACATGATTTGAATTTTAACACATAATGCCTGTGTAAACTACTTGTTATAGTATACAGATTATTACTTACATTACAAAACATCATAAATGTCGGATATCTCCTCTAAAACTTTGAGAATGCTGCTAATGTTTCCACAATATTACAGGCAAGGCCTCGTAAAATACAACAGCTGGAGTTTTTCTGGGCTTTTTCAGGCTTTTTCAGTGAAACACAAGTTTATCAAAAGTGCATCGCTCTAAACAAGTATACACTGTAGATTTCTTTCTTGTTACCGTGGACAAAGCATTGACAAAAGCATAGCATTCTCTGTCATTTCTACACTCTCAAAACAAGCATCTTCCATTGTATGTCCATATGGTATGAACCCTACAAATAACATGTTATTTTCAGATGACAACAAATGTAAAACTGTTTAATAGAAATTATTTACTTTCCCAGACTTTCTGTGCAGAAGAAAACCAAAATCTTTCAGTAAATTACTGACTTTTTAGGAATGTTGAGATCACAACATTAAAGTTTACAGTTTTATCAGTTTTATTCTACTTTATTTGGCATAAAAATAATAAACTACCAGATGTAGCAGACTACGGTGAAAAAAAAAACAACTGTTACATGTATTATGCTTCAAAATAAGAGAATATAAAACTAGTTTGTTCATCAATGTGAAATGTTGAGCCTTAACATTCAAACGACAGACAGCCGAACAGAAAACGATCCTCCTTAGATGGCTGACACACTGAAGTCCAATTTACAAATGCACATTTATTGTCACTGAGGCCTGTTTATCGGTACTGCAGTTGAATCTGGTCAGTGTGTACCGTTCATTAAAAGCTCTTTGTTTTGCTTGTTTAATGGCCAAGCTGAAAGGATGCTTTGTGCAGTGCGGGGACAGAATGCGCCTTGTTCCCCTCTACTTGACAGGCTCAGCAGCAGCTGCAGCTTCCTCAGGCTTGGCCTTTTTGGATGTGGCGTAATGGTAAGACCTCATGGCCTCCTCAACCTTCTTGAAGTCTGGACGGTCCTCATGTCTGGCGAGAGAGGAGAGAGTTGTGATTAATGGAAGGTAATGTCCCAAAACCTTTTAGAGATAAAGAGCAACAGACGTCTTATAAGTTACAGACGTGTGATAACAAAAGTTACAAGCTCTAGAGAAGTTTATCATTATTTTTATGTTTAGTTTTCTATTTCCTCCAAGTTAATTAAGCCATTTAAGGCAGACTTTACTGTTTTTCTGTTTTGGTGATTTTGCCATAGCATTTAGATCCTTCCTTATGTGCGATCATCAAAACCAATATAAAACTGAATGTTATAGCAAAAATATTCTACTTTGAATATTAACATGTGTCTAAATTGTTATTACCTTGATAAAAGTAAAACTACATACTTTATACTCTTTCTCTGTCAATTAAATCCAGGAATCTATAAGTATAAAAATATTTTCTATATACTGTACAAATGGTCAGTTTGTGTTTCCATATCGAACTTTCGTAAACTGAATATGAGATTAGGATTATTTTAAAAATTTGTTGTGATGTGAGACATCACAACACGTTGGGCTCAGATTAAAGGTGGGCACAGAGAAACCTCTCTTCACACACAATCCTGCACAGTGAAGCGCAAACATCCAAGTGAAGTAACAATAAGAAAGACACATTTTTGTGTGGATGAAGGCTTCAGTATTCAAACGTGTATTATGTAAAAAAAAAATCAGGTTCTCACTTGTACGTCCAGCACTCTTTCATCAGTGCGTACATTCGCTCTGGACATGCTGCTGGACACTCCATGCGGTTCTCACTTTCAATGAACCGTATCACCTCTGGCCCTTTCATTTTCTGGACAAAGTTGAAAAAGACACATACTGTAATTTAATCTTGTTCCTAAATTATTGTGAATTCTGTGATCAACTTAAAATACACAATTAATAGATAACTTTCATAGTGTTTTGCAGAAACACAAGTACCTTGTAAGGTTTCCCTCCATAGGAAAAAGCCTCCCACATGGTGATACCGTAACTCCACACATCACTTTTACTGGAGAATTTGTGGAAGTTTATACATTCTGGGGCGTACCACTTCAGTGGCCATTTACCTGCAGTCCGAGCCTGAACAACACACATTGACAATAAGCAGCACTTCACTGAGCGAGCCTACATTGGTATTAATAACTTGAAGCACCATTGGTTTTTAAAGTGGGTGACAAAACACACACAGGAATTCCTGTACTGGTACTTTCTGAGACCTACATAACAAGCAGATGTAGGTCAATAAACCAGTAAAAAGGAAATCAAGGGTTTATTTAGTTTGCACACAGTTCCAGATGATAATGGTGTATTAGTATTTGTGTAGTGTGAGCGCAATAATTCACATAAAAACAGTCAATTTAAGACACATTCTCTATCTGTGTTAGCTGCAATGCTGACAGCCCCTATAGCAGGACTCTTCAGAGATTCTACATTTGTGCCGTGTTGTCTTCCAGTGCAACAACTTTAAGAAAATAAAGCCACATCATAAATACCTTGTAGTAGTTGTCATCTGCTCCCAGGGCCTTGGAGAGTCCAAAATCACTGATTTTGGCGAACTGTTGGTTGACCAGAAGGACATTTCGAGCTGCCAAGTCTCTGTGCACAAAGTTTTTCTCCTCCAGATACTTCATCCCCATTGACACCTGGTGCATCAGGTTGACAATGTTCTCCACTGTGACAGTATCTCTGTGGGGAAAAAACACTCACGATCACAAACATCTCAAGACAAGATGAAAATACGCCTATTTTTTCCCTTATATTGATTTAATTTCTCCTTTGTCAAAGCAATGCTATCATTGGTTCCCACCTGTGGAATCACACAAAGTTAAATATAGTCACCCAACAGGTTTGTATTAATCCTTGTCTACAGTTTAGATTCGCCTTCTCCAGCCCTTCCCTGATAATTTGTAGATGTTTTTTTAACAACTTGAACTCACTTGTTGGCAGAGAGGAATTTGTTTAGTGGTCCGGCAGAGGCCATCTCCATGACCAGCATCAGGTTGTCAGCACTGCAGAGGCCAAGCATGCGAACGATGAAGGGGTTGTCCAGCTGGTGCATGATCTCTGCCTCCCTCATCATCTCCTCCTTCACCAATTTCTCATTATCATTCTTCAGCAGTTTGATAGCCACATCTATCTGACCCCTAAAAGAAAAAAAAAACAAAAACAATTTTGAAACAGTACAACACAAGTAAAACTTGGGTTTCAGCTATTATACAATGTACATACAGCATTAGCAGGCCTACCATACCTCTTGTCTTTAAGAAAGCTGTTGTTTATGCTGCAGATTCCATCTAAACACTTTTATAATTTATAATATTTCAGCCCTTACGATTCAGTCTTGAGGACACCCTTCTTGACACAGCCAAAGTTCCCAGAGCCGAGCTCCACCTCATCCATCAGCAGCTGACTCCTCTTGATGTTGAACCTCTTCACATCATTCGGGTTGTGGTATGGGTTGAATACATCGCTGTCCATGGGCAGAAGGTCACGGCCTGCAGGCGCAATGGTATCTGGTTTGGAGGCTCCTGCAACAGCTGGAAAGTGAAGATACAGACCACACGAGGTACATGGGAAATAAGCACTGTTGGCTGTGTTGAAATTCATTTGTTGACATGTTGTTTTGCGTGTTTCAAGACTATTTTTATTTTTTTCTATTCTATTTTTTATGAAATTCTTGATGTATAAAATGAAATTTTAAAATATTTAATTATTTTAAGTATTTAATTGCATTTGCAAACTAGCTTAGTTTAAAAGTGTGTGTATGCTGTGCCGGTTCGTCCCTATAAAATAAACATTAAAGTTTTTAAATGCTGTACTTCAGGTGACTGACCTCGAGGGGGCGGTGTGTATCCATTTCCAACTGGCCGCCTCTGAAAGTTTCACAGTTAAATGAATCTCAGACAATGAAACATTTGCTGACTGAAGTAGTGCAAGATGTATATACTTACTGTTGCAGGAAGACTGGGCGTTTCTGAAAAGTATTAAGATAAATTAGATTTATATTGAAAATTTCAACCAATATAATGATTAGAAATAAACCAAAGTAGAAAGTTAGTGATATTTTTAGGCAACAGTAACAAAATATTAAAGGATGATGTGCATTACTTTCAACAGCTTTGCCATTAACACATGCTTCCCCAAGAACAGACACCAGGCCGTCAGGTTTCATCTTCAGGTACTCAACCAGCTGGTGACATTGAAAAAAAGTTCAAATTTAACTCAGAAAGACCATCAGCCTACATGCAGCAGAGAAGAAAGTGTGTTTGAAGGCCTACCTGCCAGACTGTGTCAAACTTTGTTCCCTCGGGCATGGAGTATTTCCCTGATTTGTCTTGGAGGATCTGATAGTGGTACACTGTTTTTCCATAAATTATCGAGAGAGCAAAAGTACCCGACTCATCTCTGTCTCTCACTCTGGGCAACAATAGCAAAAAGCAAAAAAAGCCCCCACTACATTAAGACCTGTGATACAGTGTGGCATTCCATTTTAGCTTTTCAGTTAACAAAATCGCATACAAGTAGGTGCAGAAGCAAAAACCATCACCTCGAGCAACTTACAGGAACTTTCCGTCTGGTTGGGCTCCAGAATAAAGCCGCCTCTCACCTTCCTGCCGGCTGATTTTACCATGATACCAAGACATCTTCTCATGGGCTGTAGTAGCGATCAGCTTCTCGAGCTGAGGTGCTTGGCTGATGATGGCCTGCTCCATGGCTTCTCCCTGAAAAATAGCCAGGACAAAGAAACAAATCATTGCAGGTGCAGTTTTACCTCCATACAAATATATTAATTTAGCAAAGCTGTCTGTCTGCACAAAGAGCAGTGGAGCCGAGAGGAAGATTCACTCCAAACACTCCAATTGTTTAAAGTGCCTTAAAATTGCAAAAGCCATTCATTGAAAATTATACTTGTTCTTTTGTTTTGGTGAAAAAAAAAACATAAAACAATTAGCGAAATATACTTAAATGTATCTATCAGAAGCAAACGTTCTGAGAAGAATGGCCACTTTGAATAAGATATCATGTTAAATTAAATCATTAGACTACTAATACTGATACGCCAAGCAGCATCACAGCATGCAGTACTTCATACAGTTTGGTAGTTTAGTCCCCTCCACTGGGTCACAATCTAAATCTAAGAGAGTTGGATGATTAATGAAACGAAGGAAAAACAAAGTTCTGCTACAAAAACATTCCCTTAATATTTGGTATTTTGTGAAAATTGGACAATTTAACCTCTCTTTGCATCTTTTCACTTCAGTGAAATAGTCTGAGAAGTTTAGGGGGCGCCTGCTGTGAACTTTAGGCCACATACACCTGGAGCTAGTTTGGATGTTTAACTCAAGCCCACCAGTGATGAAAAGGTTACTGGTCTCAGTGGGTTGCTGTATGCAGCAGGAAACAGATGGGATTCTACACTGAAAGGGAACGTCAGAAAAAATGAATTACAGTAGGTTTGTATTTTTGGTGACTACTAAGACACTAGACAAATAAAATATTTACTAGATCACATTCAATACATTCAAATGCACCTGGATATTCTGCTTTTTCTGTATGGTGTGTTTTTATTTGTGTGTGTGTGTGTTTATACTCGTTCATTGATCTCAGGTGTAAGACTGTTAGTGTTTTTGACAGCAGCTTTCAGCAAATGTATTTTTCTTTTTTCTTAGTGCCAGTTTGTATTGTGGGTTATCCAGAAAGATATGGACACTTATTCTGAAAAGAGAAGTTGCTACTTCTTAAATATTTGTTTTAAGCCTGTGAGCACTATAAACAAAACTGAACTCAGTTCACACTTATTGTGTCGGGAAGGAGGCAGAATTCATACATGTATGAACTAAAAACATATACATGTGTAGATACCACTACAGGGTAATGAGAAAATAATCGTTTCTGTCATTTGGGTGGTTGAACCTGTTGCACTGGACCTGTATGGACCTTTATGTGTTTTTAGTAAAACACACTGCACCTGCACTGAAGACATAGAGTGTAATGGTGGTAAGTATTTAAATAATTTGCATACTGCATTATTAAAACATTCCCTTACAAGTTAAAGTATCCATTATCCTCACTTCCTTTTGCTAGTGTCACATTATTATATTATTACTGATATATTAATATGTGACACTTTATTGTTGTAGTGGGTGGAGACGGTGAAGATTTTAACTACTTCTTATACTGTTGGGTTGTTTCATTTTTCAAATGCTGATATCTTTTTTATATGATTGTTTAAATTTAAAAAATAACTATAGCTCTAAAAGAAATGCACACCTTTCTCTCTGTGATGTGAATAGAGAATAAATAGCTTAACCATAAATTAAACATACAAGTAAAGCATAAGTAGGCCAAATTTGTACTTAACTACAGTACTTTAGTAAAATTACTTTCCACCACTGTTGAAAAATAGGAATTCACTGGTCTTAAAAGCTGTGACCTGTAAAAAAAAAATGCTGGACAGTGTCCAACAGGCTCACCTCCAGGTTCCAGGTCTGCTTCACGTACTCCCTCAGCATGTTTTCTCTCAGGCTGTCAAACACGCCGGGCCGTATTGGTGTATCCGGGGAACGCAGACAGGGTTTCCTTAGGGTGCACACTAGCCCATCAGCATCTTTGCTGTAAAACTCACAGAGCTCTGCAGGCCCACAGTGAGGCTTCCCTCCTGTGATACAGTAAGTCCCGTTAAGCTGTTTCTCTATGGAGTAATGGTGAAACTCTAGGTTCCACACAACAGAGAGGACGTAGCCTCCCAGACTGCGGAGACACTGTCGCAACAAGAACAGGCCATCGGCCATCCCGGCCAGCTTCAGGTGCTGCTCGGCCTCAGAGCGACTGATGCTGCCGTAGAAAAAAGGCAGCTCGATCGCAGGGTCAGTGGACATGGTGAGACCGCAAGCTGCACTTTGGCTTGGTGTCCTGGATGTAGATTGTGGACAGGAACTAGAGAAAGAGAAAGTGAAAGATGGAAACCATCAGCGTTTGAAAATGGGTGACGGTTTTAAGAAAAAGCTGATTCAGCAGGCCAGTGTGTCAAATTCAGTCTGTGACCTCTGACCTTTCATCATTCTAGCCCTCGTGTTTATTAAATATTAATTTCTCATTTACGAAATTAAAATATCATTAGAGAAATCTGGTTTCAAAATGGACAACACGTTATTCAGTCTTAAATCTTTCCTAAACAATAACAACAACAAAAAAAAGTCATATCATGACCTCACCTCTGTTCTTCTATGTTACGCCAGGACAAAGTGACCACGACCAGGACTGTCAGCTCTACACAGACAAGCTGTGACTTTCCATAAGTCTGGATAAGATATTTAGCAAGAAACACTCACGCTTTGAGACTGCATCAAGTTTGCAGATGAACAAACTGGTGACAAAAGCCACAACAGGAAGTTACAGTCCGCCCTCACAGCCTCCTTTCTCCAGCATCTTGCTCTTCCGTTAAACAGGTGCTTTTTGATTTTAGATCATTCCCTCTGCTACTGAAACAGAGTTTGTGAATTTTTCCTTTAAAGGACAAAAATCCTTTGTGGAGAATTTAACCAGCTACAACGTTAAAACAACTGTTACTACTATGCACAACGGGACGAACCTTTTATTACCTATTACGAACCTAAGACTTCGGTAGAGTGGTCTGTGCTAAGTAAAGACATCAAGATAATATCATGCAGGTTGTGACTGCAGTGTGAAATGATTAGGTGATAGTAGGTGGAACATTTCTGTTGGAGATAAAAACAGAAATTGGCAGTGTTCACTAAATGACAACCTCATGTCAACTCACAACAAAGAGAATCATCTGAATATGAAGAATCAAATTCATAACAAAGGAAAACCATAATAATTTCAACCACAGCATTTTGAAAATCATTTTTACTTCCAACATTATGACGTTTTGACAGTCAAGGTTTCATATGTGTTTTTATTTTCTCTCCTTAGCTTCTCCCTTAATGTAAAATCAAAGTGCAAAGTGTAAAACCTCAGTTTCCTGGCTACATATATGTGTTGTTGCCCACATCCACAGTGGACAACCAAGAAAAGACACACAGTTGCCACAAAAAATAAGATTTCCACTGTGGCCTGACCCCTTAACACCACAACAGAGACCTCCAGGCCATACGGCGTGGACATATCCACATATCCAAGCACAAGTGTTGATCTCTGCTGCATGAGTGCTTCATAAACTGCATATCCCAATTGACTCTTCTTGGGTTTTTGTCAGTATGACATGTCATGTCAGTTATGTCACATGTTAGACTGCCATCCTATTATATTTTATAAATGTTTGACTATTTAGTGATGCACTTAACTTTACTGTTTTCTGTTTCCACAGACTGAGATTGTTTCTTAATCAAGCCTGAAGTCATCTGACCTAACAAAGAGCCTGTTGATGCAGTGCACAGTTACCGCTGGAGACATAAATGCAACTTATGTCAGTAAAGCTTTAGTTGACAGGTTATTTGCTATTCATTTCTTCATGAAACCTGGAAAGAAGCATGTAGCTTCTCAATAAGATTAATGTTAGTTAGTTCAAATGCTTGTGTGTGTGTTTTTTTATTGACTTCCAGTCAGTGACTGTTTTTACTGGAAACTATTTTCTTCATTCGTGTGGTTTACGGTCATTTATGTGATCAATACTTGCTTGTTCTGTGTTCTGAAACATAAAAATTGGAATTTCTCTTTTATGGGATTATCAGTTTGAATCGTCTCTATCTCAGAATTTGAGACTGTCATTTGAAGAATTGACCCCTCACACACAGTGATAGGTCGTTTAACTATGTTACAGGGAAAGTAATTCGTCGATCGAAAAGAATATCAACAGATAAATACATAATGAAAATGATCTTGAGTTGCCACCCTCCTTTTTTTTTCCTAACCACAGCTTTTCTGTTGAGATGGCAACTCTTCAGTTGAGATAACATACACGTAAACGCTATAGCACTATTGATGCTAAATTTATCACCACGGTCTGTGATGTTGCTTAAAAAGAGGCTTGTGCTGAAAGAGAAACTGACTCTAATTACCAAACCTTCCTAACGCACGAATGGCTGAATAGTAATCATGCTGCTGTAATTTACGACATAGCCAAACTAACCAAAATACTGACAGATCTCCAGTTATAACAGCAGCCAAGTCTGACTTGTGTTGTGTTGTGCTTGTGTTCTTTTCAAAATATGATTTTTATGGCAGTGCTGCTTTGCTTGTATATCATGGGCCCCAAATGCAAAGAGTGAGGAGAGATGAGGTGACACATGACACAGTTCCTGAGCCAGCTTTGAACCCACAATGTTGTGTGGTATCTTTCACACTGAATATGAGAAGAAACTGTCTTAATGCAGTGTATAAATCCTTGATATGTGTATGAAAACTTTCCTTTGCAAATGTGTTGCAAAGGAAGCAGATATTGACCCAGTGAAGAGTGGAAAAAGTCCTCTGAGTCACTGTTTTCAACAAGTGGAGGAGTACATTCGTGACAAATACCAAACTCTACAGGCCAAGTGCGTGTTTTTTTTTTTTTTCTGTCATGTTTTAGGGCTTCTGGGCATCCAAAAACTTGATTGCATCTGTCATCTGGTCAGACTTTTCTACTGGGGAGACAAATGTTCTTGGTTATCAAATGATGAAAAGGATTTGTCAAGCAGGATGAACTGAGTGAAACCATCACCGCTGCCCGAGTCTTCGCTGTATTTCTTCATTTAATAACTTAAATTTTCTGTAAACTCTTTCTTCATATGCTTAAGATGATTCAGTTTAAAGGCTGCCACATTTTAAGATGAAACAACTCTAAAGTCTTTAGAATTCACTCCGAGAGGAACATGTTTGTTGCTTGAATAGTAACCTATCCAGTAGCTGATGAAACATCACACTAAAAAATGGTAAAGAATTTTTGAGCTGAAGTCTGAAAGTGGTACCCCCTACAGCCACCTGGCTTGTGTGGTTAAAAGTGTCAGAGGCTGCCAACGAAACCAACATGTGCAATTTTTTTAATTGTATGTCAGTGTCAGACATGTGTATGACTAGACTTTTCATTAAACGTTTATGACCCACCATAGAACAAGTCCGCCAGAGCATATTTTCCATTTTTACATGCTGTAGTGCCATTTTTTGGTAACGTGATGACGTATATGGAACGTAGGAAGTGCTGTGCACAGATGTGTGCAAACTCATTTGCAGTAGGAAATAGTACTCTGGGACATGTTGAATATATAATATGAAAATGTAACTCCTCTGTTTTTATATGCGCAGAGATTTATTGCTCTATCTTATTTTGTTGCAATTCTACAGGCATTTAAACATAGACATCGGTTTAAAAGGGTTAATCAGTACATCTGACAATACTTTTCTATGATAATGGATTAATTCTTCAGTGTAGAAAATATCAGAAAACAAACATTTTTTTGTTCTAAGAAATGTCCACATTTGAGAAGCCAATGCCAGTGAATTCTTAGCATTTAGCATTTTTACTTAAAAATGACATGATCAGTCAAAATTAACCAGCCACTTTGTATTTGGCAATCGTTCAACAAAGTAATTGATTCATTATTTCTGCTGTCCAGCACTGGTCAGTTTCTGAGAAGCTGTCATAAATATTAGGGGTCAAAAGGTGCCTAAAAACAAACTTTGCCCTCTGGCTCCCAAAAAAGGTCAATCTGCCCCTGACCAGGGAGACTCTAGTAGTAGGTGTCATGTAAACACTAGATTTACTTTGACAGAGTAAAAATCATTAAAATGAAAATGTGTTCAGCATCTTTTAGATTAAACACCTCATTCACACAGACATGTTTCAGCTGCTTTACTTTTAGAATCATGCAACTAAATGCCAGCTTGAGGTCACTGATTTCACTCGTTTCTCTGATGAATACAAGCTGTGTTTTCTGTAGATTTCTGTAGATTAAAGAAAGAACATTCCAGCGATATCTATCCAGCTATTAGAGTTATTTTAGGTCATGATTATTTTAGTTGTGGTATGGAGCTAGCTCAAGGTTATGTAACTCAAAGCATTCCTCCATACATACATCAACATTTGAATCTGTGTAGACATCCACCAACAGATTATGTCCTTTAATCCTCATTCATGAAATGACTTTTCCCCAAACTGTCTTTTGTTTTAACTGTGATTTGAAAGCAACAAAAGATGTAGGAGGACTTGGATAAGTGACTGATCTGCATATCAGATCAGGGCCCTGAACGCACCAAACTGGGCCATAATTTCCTGCATTGATGGAAACAACTGACATTCAAACAAACAGTTTGCCGGTTTATCTCTATTATCTCTATTCACGCTGTGTGAATCTGTAGAGATTTAAATCTGCACTTGAAAAAAATGAAGTGTTATTTTCATAAACATTTTAAGGCCTAAATACAGTAGCATACCGACCTCAAAATAACACAAGCAGCTCTGTGTTAAAACACCACAACATGTTAGTGAAACCTCAACAATATGAAGGTTTTTGTATCAGATGTAATGTTCAAATTGTCAGTAAACACTCTGAATATTACACTATAAATGAACCAGCACATTTTATGAATTAAAACTCTCTCTCTTTCGTCTCAACTGATATCCTCAGACCGTGGCAGGAACATTTTGCAGATATGCTTCACTCCCAAAAACACATTAAGTAATTTAAAGAAACATTACGAGCGATAGAAGGCACACATGCACTGACCTCCTGGGTGTGGTAAAAACCTCCCCATCTTTGGATTTCTATTCAAACGCACAATAAAACAGCTATTTTTATTTTGTGCATGTAATCTCGACCTCTGTGAGGCAGCACCCAGCTATGGTGACAACGCTTTTACAGCTCAGACGAGGCTGTGGAAATAAAAACTGAAAAGTTTTGGGCGGTTGCAAAACATTTTACAGTTAAGTCAGTTAATATCTGAATCATTTTAAAACTGTGATAGAGTTTTAGTTTTCATCTAAAGGTTGTGTGTGTAAATTTATTAAATTTGAACGAAAACATTTTTTGATGGTCAACTACTGCTATTAAACTAATGTACACTAACTCCTGGACTGCAGCCTTTAAGAGGAGAAAACCGATTATTAACTAGTATGGTATTACAATGTATTTTTGTGATCTATGCAACCTTTTCTCATCTTATTATTAACACCCACAATTACTAATAAAAAACTGCTACATCAGATATAATTAGAAAACGTACTTACGTTCCTCTTCTTCACTGTCAAGTAGAGCGATGTTGCTGTGGGGGGAAAAGATCTATCTGTTGATCTGACAGCAGTGTAGGGTGTTGTGAACAAGTGGGTGTCAGAGACAACAAAACATGCGTACGAACAGACAAAGCCACCTTCACATGTACAAAGGGAAATACCATGAATCGAACTTCACTGCCACCTGTCACGTTCTTTAAATCCTTCCAAAGCCTGTTGCAAACTGCAACATAACAATGATTGACTCAACATTAAAGGAGCAGTTCAACATTTTGGGAAATACCCTTGTGTGTTTTTCTCTGAGTTTGATGAGAAAAAAGGTTCCACTCCGTACACGAGGTCTGCATGTTATGCATGAAAGCTGAAGTTAACAGCAGGTCGGCTTAGGTTAGCATAAAGACACAGAGTAACTCAGACAAACAGCTAGTCTAACTCTATCCAAAGGTAAATCAAATTAACTTAAATGCACATCAAAAAAGGTCCATCATCTCTACAGATGGTTTTGTATGGATTACACATATGTAAAGTGTTAATTAGTGAGCTAAAAGTGCTGACAGGTGGACTTTCTTACCTTTGGACAAGACTAGTCTAGCTGTTTCTCTCTATTTCCAGTGTTTGTTCAAAGCTAAGCTGTCTCCTGACTGTAGCTTCATATTTAAAGAGATTGTTTGACATTTAAGGAAATACGTTTATTCACTTTTTGGTAGTTTGATCGGGAGATCTAACTGATACCACTGTCATAGCTGTCAGTTAAATATGTGGTTGGAGCCAGCAGCTGATTAAACTGGAAACGGCAAAATGAGAGAAATCTAAAATGACATGATGTGGTTTTACGGGGAGTTATGTGTGAGATACGCTGTGGTATTTCTTGGAGACGCTGCCAGTAGGTGGGTTTTTTGTTCCTTTGGACAGAGCCAGGTGAGCTCTTTCCAGACTTTGAGCAAAGCTAAAATAATCAGCTGTAGCTTTTTATGAGCATGGCAACAACCTTCTCATATGACCTTCAGTAAGAAAATGAATGAATCTCAAAATATCTTTTGATTACATATCAAGATCCAGTAGTTTACAGTATTTGCCTTTACTAAGCTTTTATGATTTATTCTTTAATACTATGACTTAGGATATTTATGTACATTAAAGGTACAAGGGGGGCCGAGCTAATGATTATTTTGTTTCTTGATTCATTTGTCATTTGATCATTTGTTGTTTGGTCTGTAAAACATCAGAAAACTGTGAAAATTTGATAAAAGACAAGATCCAGATAGATATGTCTTGGTATATTGTTTACTAACTCATAGACTTGCTATAGAAACTTACAGTGATATAAAAATACATTTTAGCTCATGAATGTGTAGAACAACCACAGTACAGACATATTCCATACAAATGTGCAATATCCAAGCATCAAACCGGTGACATCCCCTCCATTCCCCCAAACCCACAACTGTCTCTCTCTCTCTTTCTCACACACACACACACACACACACACACACACACACACACACACACACACACACACACACACACACACACACACACACACACACACACACTACCCCCACCTCATCAGCTGCAGCTGCTTCCTAGGAGTCAAAATCAGGCAGCCAATCAGCAGGATCCTGGTGAATGAAGTCAGACAAAACAAAATCACAGCGGAAGATGTGTGCCTTCAAAATAAACACACATTTCTAACATTACTGGGGGTTTTCAAAGGTTTAGTCAAGTCCTTAGTGATCTTGATTGGCTTAAATAATATTGCCAGCTCAAACAGCAAAACAGCTTCCTTTTCCATCTAAACCTCACTGTTCACAAATTCACAGAAGGGCTTTTTAGTTAGTAAAACTTTAAATGCACAGTAAGAAAAGTCCATTTGCCTAATGCCCATTGTCTTAACTCCATTTGTAGAAATGGGATTTCTGATATGAAACGACAAATCAGTATTACTGTCTGGCAGTTTCACTTATTTAGTAAAAATATTTGGAAAAACATCAATACTCTATAAACAATAATGAAAACGCGAATGATGTTCAATGTAATAAGTAAAGAGCTCTAGCCATTTTCTTCTCTTGTGCGACTTTTATTTTGAAAGCTGTGACCGGAGGTCTCATGTCTGTAGTTTAGGTAACTTGACTCCAGGCTTTGCTTTTGCTTCTGGAAGTGGAAGAAGTAAAGTTTCTTCAGTCACCAACCGGTGCCTCCTCCTCTCCGCTCCGCCGCTGAGGACTCGGGACAGACTCACAGCGGAAACTTCTGCAAGGGGACACGGGACGGTAGGTCACCGAGCCCGGCTGCACACTCCGCTTTCACATGCACAGCTCTGGAAGAAAACGGTCCTGACGTGATGCTGGCAAGACGCTGTTCTCAACGCTTGTATGCTCATTTCTCCAGAAATATTCCTGCAGAGACTTTGAGTGTCGCCCATGTTCAGTGTACTAGGTTCTTCACTGTGATATCACTGAGTCATGACATGCACTTAAAGTTGTATTGTTATAGTTTTGGTATTTCCTTCTACAATCTGACGTTATTCTACTACTCCATTCTCCTCTTATGGCTGGGATCTCCACACTGTCTGATGACAGGGCAGTCAGTGTGTGTGTGTGTGTGTGTGTGTGTGTGTGTGTGTGTGCGTGTGTGTGCGCGCGCGCGTGCAGACATCAGATGCATAATTACGGGTTGTCACTGTGTGAACAAATCTCTAATTTGTAATGCAGAAACACCTTAGGTACCCATGAGATGCCAGAGATAAGGGATCAGGATAAATGATACATAGCAAATGTTAAATCCCACTTTTTAGACTCACACACTCGTGTGCTGTAATTTGCTGTATGACCTGTATGCACATGAATGCAAGCCTGTGGTCCCTCACTGCACAGCAGAAATGATAGATGAGTCATTTCATTTGCAGGAAGAAGTCTGCAGGTTTATGTCTTGGACTTCTGGTGTTTGTGCAGTGTCATTCTTCATTCTGTCTATGTTTGGGGAAGACCTAATTCCATATAATTACATCACCTCATCATTTGACAATACAATATTTGTGTAATGTATTTGTAGTTTGCATACTGCTGGTATCATTAGTTTAGTTTCTCATGCATTTGGATTTTAACTGTCAATTAAAGCACACACACTCAAAAAAAACACTTTTCTTTACCAATGTTGACTCTTATACTTAGATCCAATGTATCTGCAGATACCAGTGAACTCCTCACCATGTGGAGCTCATTGAGATCATTTTTATTAGGTACCCTAATAAGGCCAGTAACCAGGTTGATACTGTTTTCACTAAATCAGCTCCATCGTTGCACTTTTTCCCATCCTACACTCATTTAGCTTGTTCCTTTGCAGTTGCAGGTCAGCTATAAAGAAAAGGATGGATAGATTAAGATCATTAAAGCTGACAGAATGTTAATTGGCAACTATCTTGAAAAGTATTTGCTACTTTTCTTTGAGTGCTGTGATAATAAAAAGGGGTATTTTTAGTGTTTTGTTTTGTTGGCAGCAGTGTAGGAGATAAAACTGTGCAGAAATGGATATCATAAAAGACAGAAAGAGAAAATCTTCCATTACCATCTGTGCTCTGTTCCCTGTGCTGCTGCCTAACTCACTTTGTGTCGAGTCAGCGCTCTCTCTCGCTAAATATTGTTTCAGACTTGAGAGGCACATTTTCAAAGTCAGGGGAGTACATCCGAGGTTCTCTGGCCTGTTTATGTTCCCACTTTTCATCTGCACATTGTTTATTTGGGGAATAATTGAGAAAGGAATGTCTGCCTTTCTCACAGAGTTCAGTCTGAGATATATTCACCAGTTTTTTAAAAATATTATATCTATCACCTGTTCGGGGTTTCATGTAGATATCTGTGTGACTCAATTATTTTCCAGTGATGGAGCAACTGCTGCAGAGGCAAACTGAAATCCTGCCTCTGACTCATGGCCTTATTAGAAAGGAGAAAAGGAGATGTTGGTTTAATGAAATATTAAACCAAACCTAAAGCTGATTCATAAGCTAGTCCCTGATCAAAGTGGGACTCTGTGTGTGTGTGTGTGTGTGTGTGTGTGTGTGTGTGTGTGTGTGTGTGTGTGTGTGTGTGTGTGTGTGTGTGTGTGTGTGTGTGTGAGAGAGAGAGAGAGAGAGAGCGAGGGAGTGTGTGTGTGTGTGTGTGTGTGTGTGTGAGAGAGAGAGAGAGAGAGAGCGAGGGAGTGTGTGTGTGTGTGTGTGAGAGAGAGAGAGAGCGAGAGAGAGAGACATTGGGGAAGTGCAGCACTTGAAGCTAAGCTGAGGGACACTTTGCATCTGTTCGCTCCACACAGACTTTACTTTGAGCCGGTCATATGGCTTTGATTAGTGTGCTAGTTTTCGGATAACTCCACTCTCCCTGGCAACAGTTAAAGACAAGGACAGCATAGTTAGCTCCAGTCTTAAGAGAAACTTACTGTACATCATCTACACCACATGTGCTCACTAGTATATGACAAGATTTAAAAAAAAACAAAACAAAAAACTACGTGTCAAAATGCTCGATTACATTGCAAATTTGACCCACTCTCATATTCCCACCTAAGTGAGCTTTCCAGTTTTTCCTCTCTTTTTATAACAACCGCCCCTTTCTTCTTCTCTCCTTTTCTCTTTCGCTAATTGTGATTGCTTTGGAAATTGTGTGGATTATCTTCAGCTCAGACCACTTTCTGGCTGCGATTGCCAGCTATAAGCTCGATATTCCTAGTTCATCCAAACAAAATACTCACTAGAGGTCGGTATATGTTCTCACTTGGCCTCTTGACAGACATGTGTTTTTAATTTTACAAAAGTGATAGAGCCCAGAGGGAAAGTTTTGCACAACAGACCGAGGAAGATGTACGACACCGTCACCTCTGCGAGACAGCTTACTCTTAATTTAGCTGCATTTCTGTGTGGTTTATAATGGAGCAATAATTTACGAGCAAGGCAGTGCATGCATGTTGTTGTGGGGATCTTTTGAAGGCTGTCCACAAATCTTTTTAAGCAGCTTTTCTTAAAAAGTGCCAAGGGACAGCGTTGTGGGGGGTGAGGGTGCGTGGGGGGTGCAGTCTTTCTCTTGTTTTCTTGTTTAAATAAACAAGGAGAGAGTTAGTGGTAATGAAAAGCACTTGATAAGAAGCTGCAAGTTTAGGAACCCCACAATAAATTGAGAGCGGGAGCAGAAGAAGTAATGAAAATGTAGGGGAGTTTGGCTTGTGCAGGAAATGACTGGGAGAAACCCTAAGGGAGGGGAAGAGAGAAAGACTTTCAGTTGTTCCACATATGAGGGAAACTGCAACACGACAAAGACCCCTCAGTGTCTTTAAGCGTGTTCGCCCTGTACTGTACCTACTCTTTGCTGTTTGAAAGTAAATGAAAGGTACATTAAGGCTCTTTCCTACACACTCAGTTCAGGGTATTAACACTCAGGAATGGCTCTCCCAGCTGGCTCAAACAGCTTAGACTCTTGCTGTCTCTCTTTCATTCCCCTTGGGTTTTGCACTCACTTTTTTTCCCCCTCTTCTCTTCAGGAGGCAACTTGTTCCCCTTGCTCTCGTCACCAAAAGGTTTCCCATCTGCTTCCGATTACCTTTGGCTGCAGTTGGTTAGCCGCCAGCCATCTGGGCCAGTGTGGCGTCTCCGTTCGCTCTTCTCTCCCCAGACACCTCTGAGGGAGGGATGGAGGGGAGGCAAGGACATGAGTGAACTGGGTGGGCAGGATAGCAAAGGTTGGGTTTTAGCTGACACTGCAATTCAAAGCCAGAGAACTCAAGTCAAAGAGAAGAGCACCCATGAAAATGTGACTCCTGATCCTGGCTCTGGTCTGTTTTTATAATGGATAAGCTGGTCTGAGGAAGTCATTTTCCATTGCTATTACACAGCAGACTTGCTCTACGTTGGCCTCTAAGTGAAAAAATGAACTCAAAGTTGAATATGCTCAATTAAAAAGAAACTTGGGGTTATTTACAGCCCAGGATAGTTCAATTAGTGATGTGGAAAATGAACAAGACTCCCAAGATTGAATTCTGTGATTTCTGGCTGGCTGAGCTGTTACCTCTAAATTATCATCTGGGTGCTGTCACACAAATTCACTTTCTGTTCAGCCTTTAAAAAAACAAGTAAAACATTTTCTCTGTTATTTCTGGCCCTGGGTTAGTAATTAACGTCTGCTGACAGAGAAATCTTTTAACTGCACTGGCATTGTTCAGTGCTGATAATATAGACAATATGCAACTGTTCATCCCAAAAAAACTGGGTACCACCAATGTCTGTCCTAATATCATCCTGTATTATGTCTTGCCTTGAAGAAATTAGGAATTTAAATGTTCAAAAGTCTAATTTCAAGATTTGAAGATAATCTTGGCCGTGAAAGGGTTATTATAACTATATTATATCTTGGTTGTTTCCAAAAACTGTACTCAAAAACCCATTACTGCTTTTGCCTTTGTCTCAGATGTAAACAGTCATCTTATAGGCCCACATAGCACCAGTCAGCCAGAGCACCAGCCAATTAGTAAGCTGTACAGTTAGGCAGCCAGCCAGCAAATCACTCAGCCATACAACCAGCCACCACAGTCAGGCAGCGTAGCAGTGATGGCAACCTGCTGCTCTTCTTAAATTGGCTCATTCTGTCCCCAGAGCCTCTGACATAATACCCACTTCATGCCCTGTTTGGGCAAGCGCAGCCTTTCACCAGATAAATGGCTTCCTTTGTGTTGTGTTTGAACCCTTTCCGGTGGGCAAGCACCTTAAAGAATGGGGCCTCAGGGCCCCCAGGTTGGGACCCGCTGTTGTCTCTGGTTATCAGAGTGAAAGACAAGAGTGTTTGCCCTTTGCCAAAGCAAAGATTGATTAGCTGAGTGAACAATGAAGGACTGGGGCGGTCCTTCACTGGATGCTGAATATGAACTGGATAGATTTGTCTTGTTAGACTGGGAACTGCATGGGTCAGTGGGATCTCATGCTCTCTTGCTGTCTGTGTTTCACTATGTCTCCCTTGTTCTTCCCTCCTCTTTGAGCCTAAATCTGTCTCTCCCCTCCCTTTCACTCCCTTTCCTGGCCTTCCTCTTGTGGTCACTGAGCAGTCTCTCTTCTACAGGGCCGCAGAGAGGAGTCTAAACCTGCCATTGCTGCTGAGCCTGTTAGGAAATCCATCCAGGCTTTTCCTACCTCTATGAGGACTTCTCTGGGTTTCGTCGCCACTTGCTGACCGAGGCACTGTAGAGTCTGCTATGTGTGTCTGATCCCTCAGCTCTTCCTGCAGCCATGGCCCAGCAGAGCGCTGAGCTGTCCCACTGCTAGGCGACAGGGCATCTGAGAGGGCAGGAGACATGTTGGGACAGAGGCCCGAGGATAACTGCACTGAAATCTGTTACTATAGCAACTACTGTAGTAACCATGGAAACGCTACGGAGGACTGGTCTGGTCTGCACTGTCATTGTCGTCATGGTTGCCACCGAGGTCGCAGGAGGTCAGAGAGCTGAGTTTGTTCAATCACAAGGTGAGAGGTGACAATTGGGTCCTGAAATATATTTTGTCCAGTTGACAGTCGAGAACCCCCAAATATTCAATGTATAGAAATATAAGACCCAGAAAGTCGCATATTTGAGAGCTTTGAATCAACATTTTGCATTTCTTTGAAAAGTTATTCAAACTATTATTAGGTTATTAAATGGTTGCTGATCAATCAATCAATCAACAGGCTTTATTGGAATAATATCGTTGCATAACGCAGGTTTAACTTTTCCAACCAGTCAACACAATCATTATGACAAGAGTTTCTAATTTCCAGATTTGAATTAAACTCTGTATTACCAGCACAGCCCTTATTCTTTCAGGTCTGTATAAAGAGTGGCTTTATAATGTGGGTTGCTTTAATTATTTTCCGTTGTTGCAAGAAAGAGTACTTTAATGTATTTTATGGTTGAGGTGCCCAGGCTGAAATCTGCTTTTTATTTGCTAAGAAAAAAAGCTTCTAACCATACTACCCATGTTTAGAAATTCAAATAAATACCCTTTTAAATTTATATTTAATTTGGACATGGGGGTTATGGTTTAATTTTATTTTACAGGCCACAGTGTGTTCCATAGTTACTGTAATTGTTTTTGTTTTTCAGTCACATGCAAAGTGCTCAGATGAGAAAAAGTTTGGTGAAATGAGTTGTCGAAATGTTTCAGATCTGGTCTGGATGTCTTATTGACTGAAACACACTCCAGGCCTCCAGGTCTGGGCTGCTGGAGTTCAGCTGCGCTTCCAGAAAACATGCTGCTGTGGCACGGCCACGTGCCTGCCCCCCTCACCTCTCACCACACAGTGTCTCATTCTTTCACGTACACACTGTAGCAGAAACAACTGAAATCCCCTGAAGGCAAAGACATAATTTCCCAGAGTGTCCGTGTCTCATCACCCAGAACAAGGCTGTGATTGTGTATTTCCTAAAGTTAAACTCTGACCCCTCACAGCTATCTGTCTCCAATAGTCCGCCACACTGCTTCCTTTAAATAACATAACCCTCAAACTGTGAAATGCCTCACAGGCATTTTGGTGTTTAATGCAATATTTTTATAATAAAACTGGATAGAAATATTCCATGTAGTGTAAAGAGGTTGCTCATAGTGATGATGCTACACAGAATTATCACTTAACTTTGCAGTTCATCTCAGATCTGCAGTGCATTTTAGCATTTTTAGGTCATTGTTTTGATTTTCTGGCCCCCAACTCTGCTCTCATCAACCTTATTTCCAGCAGCAGCAGCAGCTTTTTCCAGTGAAAAGGATCTAAAAACCCCTCGTGCATTACCTGCCAAGCAGCAAATGACAGACACAGTTAGTAACTAGCTGATAAACATAGTACAGCAACTAAAGAGCCAGATATGTTTTTCCAGAGTTGATGGAGGCCAAAATCAGAGCTGAAAGCACACTAAGGTCAACAAGGTGGAATGAGACACTACTTCAAGTTAAAACTAATGTTAGTGTGTGTAAATAGGCACCTGCTTTCTAATAAGTTCATTGCATAAGGGGGTAATATTTAAATGTTATCTCAGTCCACAAGTGGCCATAAAAAAGGTCATCACACTGAGATAGATCGTCCTTGTTTTCACACAGGATTTACAAGATGTGCCATTAAAGGTCAAATAGACTGGTCAAACCCAGAGGATGTATTGTGTACTGTATATCAAGCTTTTTTACGTGTCACTGCTGTGAACAACATACCCATAATGCAGTATTTACAACACAAGGAAAATCATAGGAATGAATTGTTTTATTTTTGATATTTTTCCTTCTGCTTTCTCTCCCATATGGATTTGACTCTTGCTCAAATTTTGGCTAAAGCTTAACACTATGATAAAACCAAGGCTTTGAAAGGCTTTGAACAAGATTTTGGCACATGTCTGCAGGGATTTGTTCCCATTCTGCCACAAAACAATTGAGTTTGGCTACAGATTTGGGAAATAAGGCCTGGATTTGGTCCATCTAAAAGGTAATGTGATTGAGGTCACAGGCCAGTTAAACTCAAACCCAGAGGATGGACCTGGCTTTTACATGTTTTTAAACAGGAAAGGGCCTTACCCAAACTGCTGCCACAAAGCTGGAAGTACACTATTGTTTAAAATCTCATTCTATGATGCAGTGCTAAGATTTCCATTATTTAGATTTTGTGTAGCTGAGTCCTCAGCTTGGTAGCTGATTGCTTATGGTACCATGGAGGTGTGTCTAGGATGGAGGGAGGACCACTTTTCCATTCAGAGTATTTCCCTCCATTATTTTTATTTGATGATAAGAGAACAAGGGTGATGCCCTGCTCATTGTTGCATGGGTGTATTTGGCAGCTTCTGTATGTGACCATGTTGTCTAGGGAGGGGCTTCTGTTAAATTTAACAAATGTGTTTCCATTCTCAGTCTGTGTTTCCTTTTACTTTCAAGTCTGCTCAACATTTGTAAAATGTTGAATCAGCTGATGAACATGTTTACTGCATTGCTCACTTCTGCAGTGTTGCTGTGGTTTCAGTTTGAGGTCAAATCTGATATGTGTACTAGTTTATACTGTCAGGGATGAGTAGCTAAGAGAGGGCAGGAATAATTGCCTGCAGGAGGTGATATGTAAAGCATGTGATGTTGTGATATGTCATGATTAGTTTTTTCCTGTAAAGCAGTACAGCAGTTTTATCAGGTGGCCCCAAGCAGAGTAGTAGACAGTAATTTATTTACATGTACACGAACAGGAATACTCCTAGACATAATTGCAAGAAACAGGTATTTTGATAGAAAGCAGATGTAAAACTCTAAACATATTCCTTATTTGTCTGACTAAGAGTCATGTAACTATATGGCTGCAAAAGTGTTATGAGTTTAGTCTGATTAGATTTAACTTGTGAAAATAACATGAGACCCTATTATAACTTCACTGTCCATGTATGTATGTATCATGTCTTCCATTACATCCAAATCTGAATTACACACCAGTTTATATACTAACAAAGTTTCATTCTGTAAGCAACGGCATTAATGCTGCTGCTCTAACAGCCAGATTTTCTGTGGGAGCGAAAGGATCTGGTTGGAAATCCTGCGGTGAGGAGTCTTTAGTGGCTTTTTAAAAAGCACTTCCTGTCAAGGCTTTTGTTCCAACAGGAGACTAATTAGTTTTGCTGGTTTTCATTAGTGTACAGTGTATTCTGTGTGAGGTCTCATTCATTTCCTCCATGGAGGTGAGTTATATCTACTTTATTAACACCCTCCCTTCATTTTCACTCCAGGGGCTTTTGCTGTGCTTCAAAGGTAATGGTAATACCACCTGCCTGATTACTTGCTGTGGTTTGTGAGAGCAGGATGGCTGTGTTGTGGGAACAGCTCAGAGCTCTTGGGAAGGTCATATGCTTTTGAGGAAATTTGACGAATAGAGCCGATGGTGCTTCAGCGCCTTCGAGTGTGTATTTGCATTTATTTTTCAAATTGATTTTCCCTTTTTTTTTTTTCTTATGGCTACGGTTCACAGATTGTGCCACAGCTCTTCGACTTAGGAATTTGAACAATTGTGTAAGAAGCAAGTGACCATGAAAAGTGGGAACTAGGGCAGCGGTGATGAATAGATAACAGAAAATGAATAGTTATTTTCATAATCAGTCAATCAATTGCTTAAGGAAACATGTCCAACATTTGCTTCTCTAATAATGGCAAATTCTTGCTTTTTCTTGTCCTGCATTATAGTGTATTGAATACTTTGGGATTTTAAGATAAGAAAAGACTTTATTAATCAAACATAAGTTTTTTTTTTTCAATTCCCCTTTAGGGATTAAAAAAGTTTATCTTATTTTTGAACTGTTGTTACTTGATTAAATGGTAATTAACAATAATTATTGCTGCAGGCCAATGGGAACATGCTGCTGGACAATGAGGGAAAGGAAGGTTCCTAAATGATGCTATGAAATGCTTGTTTAAATGTATTCCTTTTTATTGTAGAATTAGAAAAGTTTATCCAGTACTGTTTTCACAGTTTGGAAAAACTGTGTTTCTTCCAATAAAAATTACACAGGCTTTCCCACCTTCTTGCACCCTTACGGGAAGTGTGTTTAGCTCGGTGCATGGCAGTGCACATAGCGAGAAAAGAAAATTAAGCATGAAATTAAAATGCAATAAATGCTGACTCCTACACCATTTTTGAAACGGGAACACAGTCCATTTATGTTCTCATGACATAAACCACTTCAATATTTTACACTGAACTTCCCATATGAAAAATACAGCACATCATTCCTTATGTAGAGTTATGCTTGCTGTCTGTAGGCCTGCACTGCCAGGGAACTCTGATCTTTACTCGGGCTGGGAATGGGCTTGTTTTCCACCAACTGAGGCTTCAGGTGTGATGAAAACTGGGCTCGTTTTCTTGTGAGCTAGTTAGCTGATGATGGCTGGAGCTGTGTGTTTGGACAATAAATCTCCACCAGGCACTGGCACAGACAGGAAGTATAGTGTTTCAAGGTAACCATGGCAACATCCCACTGGCCTCATGAAGGTGTGTGTGTTTGTATTGGGGGGCAGGGGGGTGTACTTGGAGTGGAGGGGCCTTGTCAGCAATGGGCCAAGATGTCTGCAGATGTTTTTTGCCAACTGGGTTACTCTCATTAATAGGGCTTATAGAATTATTCAAAATAAGCTTCTCATAAATCCTTGTCTGTTGTTAATTAGTCGGTTAAATTAAGATGAATATTGGTTTTATTAAGACTAACTCTAGTTGTGGTTTTATTATGCTTTCTTTATTTCCCTCTGCCTCTAGCTGCCTTCCTGTCCAGTCTAGGCCATTATGAGATTGCATTCCCAGTACGTGTAGGACCTAATGGAGAGACACTGGACATAGAGACACCTCAACAGCACCGAAGAAGACGTAGCACTGAAGACACGCTGCCAGACTCTGTATTATTCTTTTTGACATTATTTGCCTTTATTTTTCATTCTTCTTTCTGTTTGTCTTAGATTTATCCACAGCTTTAAATATTTGATATACGTAGCATTTCAAACCAGTCTCTTTTCCTCTCTAAGCTCTTCTACCAGCTGTCCACGCCACGTAACAACTTCCTGCTGAACCTGACGCTGCAGGAAGGCTTGCTATCTCGACAGTTCAGGGTGGAGTACTGGAAGAGGGGCCGGTTAGCCTGGAGTCACCCTTACTCTCCCCATTGCCACTACATAGGACACCTCCAAGACCAGCCATACTCTAGCAAAGTGGCCCTGAGCAACTGTAATGGCCTGGTAAGACTAAAACCTCTCTGTCTCAGCAGTTAGTGAAATGGCCGAGGTCAACAACAAAGCATGTCCTAAAGCCAGTCTTAATCTTGGGCCAAACCAACCAGCATGTTCCTCTCAAAATCAAATGAATGACATTTCAAGGATGCTTCTACCTAATCTCAAAGGAAGGATTCACCCTGAAAGTGGCACTTTATTTCTCCTCTCATGGTTATTTCTATCAGTAGTTATTGGTCTGGGGGTGAAAGGCATGATGTATGGGCCAGTGACCTGACATAAAGGTGTGGGTGGATGGGGTGATCCAGGCACTCTTAGGAAACCCAACAATCACTTCCTTTGGCGTGCCTATAACACACAGTGCAATCATGTTCCTGCATGTTGTCTTGAGGTGGGTCCAAGGGCCCTCTGGGGAAATGTAGGAGCCGTGATTAATAAGACCAGTATGAACTGAGGATCTGGTTATAACCTTCTGGAAATATTAACAGCTCTTCAGACTCAGCTTGTTTATTTCTTTAATTTACTTTGCATTCTCATGAAGTCATCACAGCACAGCACAACAGAGAAGTGGCTTGACTGGGTCTTCTGAATTCTGATGCATCGTTTCATGGACACATCATTTTCTTGCTCCCGTTTATCCTCACACTGCAAAAAGCCAGCCCAACAGTAACATTTGTGTACACAGCTCGGATTAGATGTGTTCACAAAGTGTTAATAAGCAGCACACGTAATTACTGTTGGTCAAACCAGCATGAGCACATTTGCCAGTAAGTGGGCTGTATGTCCAGAGGAGCATCACTAACCTTATTACGGGATTAAAGGCACTTTGAAAGCTGCCGCCGTGAGTTGCTCTGACTGGGGCCAACACATCTGAACTAGATCAAAGGATGTGTTAGTATATCGCTCACTCTCTGATTTTTCTCGCTCTCATTCACTCTTTCATGCTCTCACGTCTGTATGTGTGTTTGTTCGGTTTGTTCCTGAGGCTTTTCTCAGATGGGTCTACAGTTCATCGTCAGAGAACCCTATAAGAGGGTCAGTCATTGTAGTGGGACAGTGGGAACATGCTCTGCACTCTGATCAAGACTGACAAGTGCTGCCTCTCCAAATATCATGTGATCGTACATTTGTTTGTTCTTCTCTGTCAGTATTAAGAGCATATGTGATTGAAAATTAGTTCTAGTGCTTTCATTGACGGGTTGATCTGTAAGTAATGGTTCTTAACTCTGTGTTTTATAATCCACATTTAGAACTTGTATGGTAAGATTGAACTGTCATGGACAGTATAGGTTTATAATATTTGTGTCATGATGTCTGTTTTATTCTATGCTGGGTTAATCTGTTCCATTGTATTCTCCTGTCTGTCTCTCTGCAGCAGGGGGTGATTGTTGCTGGGGGAGAGGAGTACTTGATTGAACCCCTTGTCTCACCAGAAAACCAGACCAGAACAGAGAGGGGGGAGAGAGCAGAGGGGCGCCCTCATGTGGTTTACAAACGGTCATCACTCCATCATCAGTACAAGGGCCAGACCTGTGGAGTCATTGGTGAGAGGGGAGATATTCTGGTCTTTTTAGTAGCAGCAGTAATGTCCAGGCTGGAGTAGTAAACTGTCCCAGGCTGATTTTTGTGGCAGCCAGCTTGTGGTTGTGTCTGACCTTCCAGTTGGGTGTGACAGAGTCTGTGTTGTAGGGCGTTGCTGAAAAAGCAAAAGCATGCTCAGGAATCATTTGACAAATAAAAGTAAAAAAAAAAAAAACAACTTTGTAATGTTGCACTTCAGTTATGTGAAGCATAGTGAAGTGCATCCAGGCATTCTTCTGGTTGCTCAGTAAAGTCTTCCAGATGATCATCATCAATTTCTTGGCAAGGAACAGCAAATGTAAAGTGTATAGATGATTTAGTTTTTTTTTTTTTTTTTTTTTTTCTTACTGCATGTGTTTGAAATGTCAATGTGTGTGATCTTCCTCAGATGAGAAGCCGATGAAGGGCATGTCATGGTGGCAGCGGACACTGAAGACGCCTCCTCATCATGTGGGTCGCGGGCAGCTACCTCTGAAGCGATCAGTTAGTCGGGAGCGCTACGTGGAGACGCTGGTGGTAGCCGACAAGATGATGGTGGGTTACCATGGCCGCAGGGACATCGAGCAGTATATCCTGGCTGTCATGAATATTGTAAGTTTCACAACGCAAAGCATTTACATAAATACTGACTTTAAAAGTCTCTTTCCCAGTGCCATTGGAATCATTTATTCTTTGTTTCATTATTCAAGTATGGCAGAATTATTAGAAAAGTCATGCCAAATTTTCCACTGAAACAGAATCAGACCGAGAAAATGTGGTGAGGATGTTTTGTTTTTGTACCATTTAGTTTTTTTTTTTAAGCTTTCAGCAGCAATCCATCAGCCAGTGATGGTTTGGTTACTTGGCACTGTGCAAAACAAACAGCTTGGAGTCAACTAAGAAACATTTTTGAAGAGAGAAGACAGATGGAAAAAACAAATGTCTGCAGTGACAGAAATACATTTTTAGTGGGTCTCTAATGCCAAGGATTAGTCAGACATAAACTCATTTATACATTTATGTGGCAAAAAACCCAAATTGAATTAGATTTAGGGCTATTTATTTGCATGAAAAGAATAACATTTAGAAACAGAAAGAAAAACAAATGTGTAGACTTTTTTATTTCTCCTTGTGAATGCCATATGTTTCAGTCACCCAAGCTTATGTTGTACGACACCATCTGCCCTTGTTCTGTTAGTGGGGATCTCTACACACAGAGCTAATGAGTTTAAACCTTCATATAGGTTAGGAATGTGTTTTATAAAAGGTTAGTCAGCTGGAATTGCTGCAAGCAGGCTACATCCAGAGAGTTGCAAAATCCCAGAAATCAACTGTGTCTCTTTAGTGTTAGTGAAACAAAGTGGGCCGAATTACACGAGACACCAGTAATGACAAGTGTCTCAGTGCAGCTTTAGTGGTAGTAGTGGTTTTAGCTCTGATCTTTTTTATTACTGTTGGTGCTTTAACCCTTTTAATAACCATGGCCACAATCATTGCAGTGACTTTACAGCTTGTTTAAGACTCTCTGTCTCATACAGTGTTCGCTTATGGCTTAACTACAGCAAATGCTGAAACAGAACAAGCTGGGATTCCCTCTTAGTTCACTTTCATTTGCCCTTGCTATCCATTGTTAGACAAATTAATCCAGACTTTTTGGAAGCTCATAATTGGGTTGACAAGGGTGATTAAAGTATGCATTAGTGCTGGTCTCTTAACTGAGCAGAGGGCTTTTCTTTTCTATGACCCTGTGTTTTTTTTTTTTTTCTTTTTTTTTTTTCTTTCTTTTCATGTCTCAGCTCTAGTGTGATATGTTTCACTGGTCTATCAGCTGTTTTTAAGACTGTTTTTTTCTTGTTTCTCTGGAGGTCAGGTTGCCAAACTGTTCCAGGATTCTAGCCTGGGGAATGCAGTCAACATTGTGGTGACACGGCTTATCCTGCTCATGGAAGACCAGGTAAATGAAGTTACAGCCCTCTGCTCTGCTCTCTGTATGTCCCTCTTTGCACGTCCTCATTGCGTTTCGGTCCAGACTGCACAAAACCCGAGTGTACATGAGAATCCTTCTTTGTGTCACAGCATTGGCCTGAGTGTCTTTTCCTCCACCCCTCCCAGTAGACTCCCAGTAGAGTGTGACTCTGTGAATGGCAGCTGTAATGAAAGGGACGGGAGGATGTGAGGAGGAGTCATGGAATGAGGGGAGTTTTGTACCTGTCAGACAGAGCTGCTTTGTGGCTGTGAACAGGGATCTCTCTGACCATTGCTGTGACACACGTTTAAGATGTAAAAAATATCTCAAAGTTCGATTTAGGCACCAGTATAGAATTACATCAACAGTGAGGTAAAACAATGGTTCTAAGTGAAATGTCTCTACAACTACTGAATGAATTGCCATAAAACACATCATGTTCCCTGGTAACTTTTCATCTAGGACTGACTTCAGGCCAATATTTCAGTTTTAGTCTTTGTCCAGTTTATGATTTCATACCTGCAAAACTATTGTCAGTCCAATTACTCTTAACTGTGCTTTGTGTTTGTTGCTAATTAGTAAACATTATTATGGTAATATATTAAACTAAGGAGGTGAACAGTATACCTCTTAAATATCTACATTAGCACTGTGAGCATGCTGAATTTAGCATCAAGAGCTACCAGCATGACTGTATACTCTTAGTCTCATTCCTATTTTTGTATGATGGCTTGAGTGAATGAATGGACACAGAGTGAGAATCCACACTTAACCACACGGCGAGAGTTCAGTTCATAAAAAGTTCATGACCTTACCCGCACAGCTCAGAGATGACAGAGATATCTGACTACCTCATAAATGACCTTATTAGTTTGCCATCAACAGCATGTGGTAAGACGATACAGGATGGCTCCAACGTAATGTTGATCATATAGTGTTATGACAGATGACTCATATTGAATTGAAGGGGCATTACAGTGTGGCTTTGAGGCTTCATACATTGCTGTCTTATTAGGGAACATTTATGATTCATACTGTTCATCCTGGCTCAAATTTAGCCCCATAATTTCTAGGATGTGTTCGTCGTCTGACAGAATACAGAGGTAAATGTTAGGATCATTAGCGGTGTGCACCATTAGTGTTGTTATTCTTACTCCATGGACCATGGAGGCTGAGGTTGGGACAGAATTGAAAGTAGTCTCAGTGAGTGGTTCTCTTGCTGGTTTCCAGGTCTGAAAGCGGCAAGCTGCCCCTGGAAAGAGAAAGCAGGCCAGCAGTAGGCCCAGAAATGAGGGACTGTGGGATGAGACAATTACTAGTTATGTCACCACATGCATTCCTGGGTTACGAGTTCTCGCCAGCTGTGGCCAGCGGTGCACTCCCTCCTCTCCTTCTCCTGTCTGCACTCTCATGATACTAGAAGTGCCTTCCTTTTAATCCTGTCTGCACATTAACTTGCGTGATTCAGTGGATGGAAGTTTTTTTGTTTGTTTGTTTTGTTTTTTTTTTTAGATTTTTATGCCAAATTCTAGTAATGTGGTCTCATCATGTATGGCATAATGTCTAATGAAAATGAAAACCTTGAATTTCTTTGATTGTTCATTTTCAAGATAAGCTTACAGAATTAAGTGTTCCAATATGACCTGACAAAAGTGTTGCCATTTATAACTTGTTATAACTCATTTACACTGCATTACAGGAAGATTGGGGCTTGGTTGTTATTGCATTGTTGATCATCTGCTTATTGAAATCTCCTCGTGCTGACATTGGATTATTATTGCATGAAATAATTTAGGAAAACTACTGTGGCTCTAATCCCCATCCTGCATTTCTTTCCTTGTCTCTTTTCCAGCCAACACTAGAGATCAACCACCATGCAGGGAAGTCTTTAGACAGCTTCTGTAAATGGCAGAGAACCATCCAGCACCGGAGCAGCTATGGGAACGCCATACCGGACAATGGGATTGCTCACCACGACACTGCTGTGCTCATTACCAGGTTCGGACACCAAACTAGTAAACTTTTCTGAGAGGAACAAAAGTTACTGTAGAATAAAAATTTGGTTTGAAGGCCAAAACAAAAATGAGATTTGTCTTTTTTTTAGTTTTACATTTATATCATAACCATTTATCTTACCAGCCCCACAGTTCACCATATGTGACAGTAACTATATTGGAAGGATTTTGGCAAGAACTAAGTAATGTGGTACTAATTATATGCTGTATAAAATATACATAGTGCTCCACTGGTATAATTACAGTTAATCATGACCATTACTTTATAGCACAACTTAAAGTCAGTTAAAAAATGTGGAATTTATACATATATGGCTTTCAATGGAACAGTTCTGGAACAGGAGCAGCATCTGCTTATAAACTCAACACAAGTAACTGAACTCAAAAAATCTCTCTCAGAACTTTGCCTCTATTTTTTCTGTAATAGCACCAAATTAGCCACTCCCTTCCTTCAAACCCTCCAGGAAATTATTAGGAAATTGCAGGCTTAAAATAAAAATGTTACCATTTATGACAGTGGCAAACATCGAAGTTTGGTTATGGCAGGTATTGTAGCCCTGTAATAAGGTTACAACTACAACCTCCTATGGCAACTTCTCTAGGTCGCTGTTGCAAATAAGAATATGTTAAGTCTGTTTTCCCTGTACATTTAAATGTTAAAACTGTGTTTCCTCTTAGCTGAACTCTTACATTCCCAGCCCCTGTCCTCATAGGCTTTCATTAAGCCAAGTCCAAGAGAGTTGGGCTGTATCTTGTCCTGTCTGGTGTGACGATAGCTGGGGCTGCTCTGCCCAGTTCAGCATCTGGAAAAAACAGAGAGATATGAGGAGGGAGTGAGACACAATGGCAGATTTATTCTTTTTGTTGTTGTTGTTGTTATTGAAAATTGAAGCCTAAAGAAATTTTGGGTAGACAGTAAAGAGAATGGAAAAATAGAGCAGAAATGAAAGAAAAGCTGCCCTGAAACTCTACATTTTCTTTTTATTTATCGGACTCCATTCTGTTGGTGCTACTGCTAGAGGAAAACAGAGACAACAGTCGTAGTCGCATGTTAAACAGATAAAACACTGATGCTATTGTCTGAGGAATGTGGAACAGCACACAATACAACCACAGGTCAGAGTCATCTAAATGTGATCCTAGTCAGAGCTGCTTTGAATACAGTACTTCCCTATTCTTTCTAATGGGTGTGCTCTCTGCTCAGGTTAGAGGAGGTGTAAGAAAACTACAACACACTGTATAGACTAAGATTGTAGCTTCCTGAGAACATTTAGATTGTCAACAGCATTTATCAAGAAGAGGATGGAAGCAGTCCAGACAGATGACACCACTGTTAATGTCCACGATTTCCTGCTATTGTTCTTTTAAAACTATTGGTCTGCCATAACTGCTGTCCACTCTCTGTCCACACTGTCTGTCTGGGAGTGTATGAATATTACCATCTGTGAATAAATCACATATCCATTTCTAGCACTGTACGTATATGCCTGTAAGCATATTCAAGTGTGATTACATCATACTGGACTTCATGTGTTGAATGGTGCTGCTTCTGTTTGTGTGCAGTTTTAAGGATTAGTTTTACACATCTTGCTTTATGTTCTTTCCCACCTGCAGGTACGACATCTGCATCCAAAAAAACAAGCCATGTGAAACCTTAGGTAACACACGCTCAGGCACACCAACACATTCTACTTGTCTATTTATGAAAACTCTCATTACCCCTGAACCATAACCCCAAAATGTAACCAAGTTTTGGTTCAGTCTGTGATGTGAGGACCAGCCAAAACATCCACACTTTCAAAACAAAACTATAGGGACCTCCCCCATAAATTTGCAATACATGCAAGCATACATTATACATAGTTAGATTTTCATTTAGGTGCATCATTATCACTGTCAAATGTTTCTCATTGAAAAAGTGCATATAAACAAACAACTTATATAGTATATACATATACTGTATGTGTGTGCTTCTGTGCCTGGTATTAGTCACACTGGGAACCTACGCCTAATTACATACTGACATTGTGGGGACTCTCTCTCTGTAGGGGATCGGATGCTGGTTACCATGCAAATTATCGAAATTCAGAAAATCTTAGTTTAAGATTAAGATGGGGTCATGGTGAGGGTTAGAGTTCGGGGGTTAGGATTAAGCAAGTAAATAAATGTCAATGTGGCCCCTTGTGTCCCAAAAGGAATGAAAACAAATATGTATGTGTAACAGGCCTGGCTCCTGTAGGAGGGATGTGTGAGCCAGAGAGGAGCTGCAGCATCAATGAAGACATCGGCCTGGGAACAGCCTTTACTATAGCCCATGAGATAGGACACACGTGAGTGAAACACATGCACAAACACCCATGTAATAAAATATATTGTATTATATATATGTATATATAAAATAATACAATAATTCTATATAAATAATCATATTGATTTCTGAATGCCATGAGTGATTCCAGTCCAGGCTGAACACAAGAAGTTCATCTGTTTTGTGTTGAGGAAAAATACAGAATCTGTATTAGACAGCTGTATTCTTCAGTACCATGAGATTTCCATCACTTGATAATGTGTTGATAGCTGTATATTTTCTTTCAGTCATACTGTTTATATCCAAGTGGAATTAGTTACATGTGAGGTTGGTACAGCACCTTGAGATGTCTCTGTGTTTTATATCTGGATGTCCCAGGTGACTTGGAAATTGTGTTTTACTCATTATTCTGATATAGCTGATCTACATCGTTTAGTAAGAAGTAATTGTATCTACCTGTCAGCCTCATTTCTGTTATGAAAACATTAAATCAACAAATTCACTGATTTATCTGAGAAGAACATCTAGTTGGTTTATTTTTTTGGGCATATTCTTTTTGCTCAAAGTGACCGAGTGTCAGATTACATTGTGTCAGCACACAGCACTGTGATGTTTAATGACAGATGCTGGATCCAATGTGGTCTTGCCTCCCTAATTATTAACACAGGTAGTTTTCGAGTATTCAGACTCTGCCACTGCCTAGCCAACATGACAGCATGACAGGACTTAGTGTGCTGATATGTGCATGTGTGTGTATATACAAGATTTCTTCCAGCTTCAGTACAATCATCAAGTATTGTTATTGTAAATTAAATTGTTCTGACACTAGATTAAATGCAGGCCTGTGTGTGGTCATGAAGACGCACAACAGACCAAGACAGAAATGATATATAGATGAAAAACTTTTAAAGCATTTGTATTTCAGGCTCAAACTAAACTACAGTACTGTGAGTGCCTGTCGTGCATTTTAATAATGATTAAAAAAAAACACCAAAAGGGCCCTTAACACTGTTCGGTAAGCTATAAAGATGTCACGTCCTTGCTGTATTGGTTTTATCATATCATGTTGAATATGGTTCATATGGTAAGAGCTAATTATCCTCTGGACTAGAGTTTTCATCCACTGTCACTGGGGTTCTGTTCTGCTCTGAGGACACGAGTAAATGTCATGTTTTGTCTCAGCAACAGTCCAAAACTTAAACATATTTAATTTCCAGTGATATGAAATACAATGCAATTCAGCAAAGACTCAAATTTGTTGTTTTTGATTACAAAAATTATGTAATTAATTAAAATAGTAAAAATCATGAATAATATTTGAACATAAACATGAGGCAGGACATTGAGGTCCTATGCTGTTGCACAGTTTAAAAAGGTACCACTGGGTGTACATCAGAACCTATCAATAGAAAAGCCAAGTCCCAGTGAATAGAATTTCAGTTTACTGCAGACCACTCTCCCCTGGCCTATGGGTCTGATGATGAAACATCTGCTGATATATTGTTATGAAGGGCAATGCTTGTAACAGCCCGCGGGTTGTACTCCGTCTTATGTCTGTTCTTTAGAACTCTTGTTCTCTCACTCTCCAGTGACCTTTTTTCCAATATCCACGTCCCTGCTGCTGGACAATTACCCATCCACACAGCCTTTAAGTGTTGTCATTGCCGTAGGTTTGGGATGAACCATGATGGTATGGGGAATGCCTGTGGTCCCCGCAGCCAGGAGACCGCCAAGCTGATGGCTGACCATATTACCATGAAGACAAACCCGTTCATCTGGTCCGCCTGTAGTCGGGATTACATCACCAGCTTTCTGGAGTGAGTCAGCCTGTCAGATATCTGCTACACCACAAATCATTTTGCAGTTAGAGGTTTCAGAAGGAAAAATTTACGTTGTTGGTGTAAGATTTTTCATGGTCAGAGAAACATTCACATACCAGATGGGTCTTGGGAGTAGGCAAATCCACTTTTATCTCTTACCTGTTCACCGTTTCGATAAAACTGTTTAACTTGCATCAAAACAAGTAATTGAATACTGATTGGTGTGCTTTAGCTCAGGTATGGGCTCCTGTCTGAACAACGTCCCTCCCAAGCAAGAGTTTGTGTACCCCACTACGGCCCCTGGTCAGGCCTATGATGCAGACGAACAGTGCCGCTTCCAGTATGGCATCAGATCTCGACAATGTAAATATGCCGTAAGTCTTAATTTTACAATTTTCCTCATCGGTATGTATCACTGGTCACATAAATATCTTATAGCTCGCTTTTGAACTGTGTTCTTCCAAGTCAGCGCCTCTGTGATGATGTGAAACATCTTGCAGTACCAGGCTCAGAGTGAATGGACATCTGGACGAGCATACGGGTTTATAGACTAATTACTATCAGTACTATGTGGTCAGGGCATATTTACATAATAAAAGCCCTGCAGACAGAGACGAGAGGAGTCAACAAATCCACCTTGTATCTATAATACCCTTTTATAAAAACACTCTGGCAGGTGTCACACTCATTACTTTCTTCCTCTTTTTTTTGTTATTTTCTCTCTCTCTCTTCTATATTTTTACTCACACACACAGGAAGTCTGCAGTGAACTTTGGTGCATGAGTAAGAGCAACCGCTGCATCACCACCAGTATTCCTGCTGCAGAGGGGACCATTTGTCAGACCAACACCATAGAGAAAGGGGTAAATAAACATGAACACTCAAACTTCATTCCACATACAGCAGTTCTACACAATACCTAATTCTGCATTATTCTCTATAGGGTTAAGGTATAGTGGCATAAAATGATGCTAGTAGGAAACAAAGTTTGAAGAAGGAGCTGTCAGGCTTGTGAGCTATCTTGTATTCTTAGTTTGGTTTGCCCTTTGAGAATACAGTATGTTATTATGATATGTGCTTCCTACACCTGTTGGCCACCTCTATTTCTGCTCCATTCAACTACTTAGGCTGCCATGAAACTTGAAACAGATATCTGAGCAGGATTTACTGTAATTGCATGTCCAACAGTATCCAAATCTATGTGTGTGTGCTGCAGTGGTGCTACAAGAGGGTGTGTGTGGCATATGGGACTCGTCCACAAGGCGTGGACGGTGGCTGGGGGTTGTGGTCACCATGGGAGGAGTGCAGCAGGACGTGTGGAGGTGGAGTCTCCTCTTCGGTCAGACACTGTGACAGCCCCAGGTACGGATTTTGGCTTAACTTCAGGTGGTGGGAAACTGCTGGAACTGGAGTTACTCAAAACAAACATTACTTCATCTAAAATCTAAAGTTTGGTAACTGCAAAATGACTGAAAGAAATCAAAGAATTGTTTTTTTCATTTAATAAAGTTATCCAAGTTTCTTTCTATGTAGGTGCATGCAATTGATTACAGGTGTGCCAAATATAATATATTGTTTCAGATTAGGGTTGGGTTTTTTTTTTTTATCTTAATGGAATCATTAGGCTATCTACCTATTGGTTCACTGAAGGAATTAACTGGTTGCTCTAATTAATCCTCCAGTCCAATGACCAAACTCTATGTTCTGTGCCACAATGCTTGTCAAAATTCAGCTGGAGTTTATATGAGGTTTCAGTGGTCTGAGATTCAAGAATGATCGAATCTAGTGTTTTTTGTTTTTTTTTAATTTTCTGATTCCTGGCAGTTGTGTGTAGGTTTATTACCAGTGTTTCCTGCCAGAAACTGGCCAACATCCAAAAAGCTTCCTTTGCCACGGCTTAGCAAGGAAATGCAACATTTGCAGAATGTAGTTAACTCATACTGCTGAAGCCTCGTATTATCTTCACCTGAACTTTTGAATGCATGTTGCTCAGAAGATTTCTGAGTCCCCCATTCAAGGTATCACTTCTCTACCACTGTGGAGTGAATAAACATGAATAAACAACTATGACTCTTTCACTAAGACTGTACCAGGGCTGACATTTATGTCCAGGTCCTACTTGCAGCAATACTGCCTTTTTATCATGTATGAAATTATTCAGATTAGAGTCTGAGTCATCACGAAATGACTAGCAGACTTTTGGAATCACAGTCACCAGATCTTGCATCTTGAGTTAGTTAAACTGAGAATGAACTGACCCAAATCTAAGGCCAACGGTGTTCTCTTGTATCATTTTTCAGCATTGTTTTTCACATGTGCTTTGGTTCCTTTATGTATAAATTTGTTGAAAGTTTAGCAGAAACAGCTATCTGACACTGGCTTCCTTCTCTGCTGCTTTTGTAAAATACAGAGCAGTTGTCATGATGATCTCTGATAGACAATAAAAAAAGAGACACACAGTGAGACTGAAAGCACACTGATAAAGGCAGATAAAGCTGAGATTAGCAGCCAGTGCTATGTGGTGACGTGACAGACCTCATTAAATTGTAATCAGATGTGACAGACTTTCAGACTTTTTGTGTTTGCTTGTAGGCCGACCATTGGTGGAAAGTATTGTCTTGGAGAGAGAAAGCGCTTCAGATCCTGCAATATTGATGTGAGTGTCATTGGTCTTCATCATGATCATAAATAATCAAATCATATTGAATATTAGGCAATTATTTTGATTTCTTCTGTGTGTAGACATTGCGTGGATCTCATGGAAGCATATGTGTACTGTGTGTGTGTGCGTGTGTGCGTGTGCGTGTGTGTGTGTGTGTGTGTTACAGGAGTGTCCTGCAGGCTCTCGGGACTTCCGAGAGATTCAATGCTCTGACTTTGACAGTGTTCCTTTCCGGGGAAAATTTTACACATGGAAGCCATACAGAGGGGGTGAGTGAGTAAGCCTTCTCTGTGTGGGTTGTGTGCCTGTGTGCTGGTCCTCACTTCCTGACACACCTTTAAAGGGCTGCTTGAGGGTGAAATTAATTTGGTGGATCTCTAAATGCATCTGACAGGGGACTACTATAAACAAGTTTGAACAAGCTTTGCACCTGTTTGTCAAAATCAATTTATATGGAAGTAAAACCACAAGTGAGCACGCCCCCAGTGTGACCAATTACCACTCACAGCTCAGGAAACCTGTGTGCGTGTACAACCATGGCAAGTACTGTAAATCAGGGGTTCAAACAGGAAGTCTGACAGCCAACTGTGATGGAAATTTACAATTGACATTTTGGGTTGTACATATACTGTTTGCCTTTGTTTTCTCCTTCCTATGAGTTTCTCCAAACTGGAGGATTGTTTACACCTTGTATTAGCACCTGACGTTGCAGTGTCACAGCAAAAGTAGTACTGGTAAAATCATCTTAGGGATTTAATTGCCAGGTATTAACAGAGCACATGCTAAGTGCCTAAACCCCAGCGAGCTGAGCTACCTTTCCACCATTGCTCCAGTCGTTCCTCCACGGGCCACACACTCACCTGAATGGTCGAGCATGTGATCCTCCTCTAACGTCTGTTCTAGATGTTGGTTCAGCTAGTATAGATTAACAAATTGGCACAGACAGAAACTAAACCCAAATTTCTCAGGATGACAATTATTTATTTTTATCATGCTCATTTTATCAAAATGAGTTTCCATCCAGCTTGTGCTAGGTCCTTGGTATAAAAACAATAAATCAACAAAAAGAATTATAATATCGAATGTTGGTCATCTTATATACTACATGCATGTATTATATCTTTTAATTTAACTACATAAAAATACAAAATATAAACTACTTCAAATTAGTTGTACCAGGACTGGCTGCACTTTTATAATGCTGCTTACACTTAAATTAATACAAATCCATTCATATAATAATTAATAACATAACTTTTTAAAATAGGCCATTCTGTATAATGTGTACTTGTTTTATTTGTTTTACCCCTTTAGCCTATTTACTTTTGAAACTTAGGACTTGTACTGGTAATGGAACACTGTGGTATTGACAAAGACAAATGAAGTTCTCTGTGACACTGTGATAATTTAATATACCAGTGCTCTTCCACTTGTTTGCCAAGGTTTCCTTGAAAGAAAAAAAAAAAAAGACCAGAAGTTAAATTTAGAAAAAGAGAGTATATTAGTGAAAGCAGGAAGAAAGATGAGAAGATTATAAGTGAACATAAGAGGTGAGGAAAAAGTGAATGGAAACTGTGAAGTCTCTCCTGTCTGGTTTGCAGATGCTGGCTGCAGAGAGCCATGCATCCCACAATGCCTTGCAAGAATTCCTCACTTCTGATGAGCACTACACTGGACATGAAAGATAAATAGTTTCAACGACATAACTGCCTTTAATCTAGCCCTTCAGTAACATAATGGCTTACAGAGATTGCCTGCCAGCCAGTTCCAACTTCAGGCAACAAGTGCTCCTTTCATCAAGTCAGCTGATTTTACAATGGAAATCCCTTGCAGCTGTTAAAAATGGAAAAGTGCCACAGACTCTGCCCTGTGTTAAGGCCAGATAACACTGCCTAGCCCCTTTTCTGTCCTCTGCAGCCCTCTCACTCTCATCAAATTCTCATTCACTCTCATTTCTCACTCAGGGTAGAGCAGCTTCTTCTTTTTCCCTTGCTTTTTTTTCTCCTTCCTCTATGCTCTGAAAGACCCTGTGAACCTCAACGCATCTCTCACTTAATTTAATTTACCATTATGCTATCTCGCTCTTTCTCGTTTCTGTTCTGAGACACTGAGAAGTGAGCCAAGGACAGTTCATTAAAAAAGGGCTGTGTTTTAGGCAGCTTTCTTTCAAACTAGCTGTAGCACTCCAACAGCCTTCACATTCAACCTTCACACTCCATACAGCACACTCTGCAAGACAGAATACACACACGCATACCCTGCTGCAAGCCATATTTACCATGGGAACCACCATGGGAATTGTAGTTTTCAGTGGTCTGACCACTTTATCATCTGCAGGCTCTGCCAGTACATACTTCTGTTTCTCTTTCTCCTTCCCAGTACATACTGTGCTTGCTTCAGCACTGCCAGCACAAACAAACACAGCCCAGACTCATGTAACCAGCCACTGAAATGTTACTGTTGGAGAGCTGCACAGCCAAATGAAGAATATATACCACTCAGCTGTAGAACCCTTCTAGTAGCTGTATGTGATCAAAAATAAGGGGTAAATGGTGGTGGGTGAAAAGAGTATAGTCATGCATTTGCAGATATTTATACATGACTATTATGGGTATGATCAACTCTGATCAATAACTAGAATCAGTTGTTGCTAATGTCAGGCAGGTGTAATTGTGCAGAAATGGATGGTTTAATGTCTCCCCTAACATGTAACATCTCCATCGCCCATGATGTCGTCTTTTTGGATGACGGCAGCAGGAAAGTGGTTTTTGACCTGTACCTACTGGCAAACATCACTGAGCTAGGTTTTAAAGGTACAGTAGATTAGTGATGATCTATTCTTGTTCTATGGTTGTCAACACTGAAACACGTTTTCCTACTTTCCTGCTGACTCTTCTTACTTACTTTGAATTCTCTATGTGCACCCATCATTAGGATGTGATGCATTTAGCGGAGCAGAAACACTACAACACATGCCGTTTTGTACAACATACAACTTCACTGAACTGCGTCTGTGTGTCCAGGTGGGGTGAAGCCCTGCTCTCTCAACTGTCTGGCTGAGGGCTACAACTTCTACACGGAACGGGCTGCTGCTGTGGTGGACGGCACACTTTGCAGAGATGATTCACTGGATGTTTGTGTAAACGGAGAGTGTAAGGTGAGATAGTACGGTTTTATATGTATATGATCTAGTTGAAATACATGCTGTTAGCCTGTATGTTCACATCTGTGCAGAAAGTTTAAGCCAAAAGCTGCAGAATAGAGAATCACCACAAGTCTGTCTTCAACTAAGATAGTATTGTTTACACTCAGTCTCTGGATTCTGGACAGCCAGCATCGTCTAGTTTACACATCGAATGCTGACGGTCATCACGATCAGCTGCTGAACTAAAAAACTGTCTCGAATTTGGCAGCAGTTTTTGATTCTCATTACTTCTGTGCTCTCTTAATCCCGACTGCTAATGAAAGCAGATCATCTAACTGCTATTCATTATGATGAAGTGGAGACCACCTGGTGCTCCAACAGGTCCCTGGAACCCATTTCAACACCTACATGGCTCATTTGTTAAGGGATGTAGAGGAAAAAAAATCTTAATGGTTGCTGCTGGTTCCCAATCTGTTGTTTTTGGATGCATTTACAGTCCAAAAAGTAAGTACAAAGACAAAAATGAGGTGAGGACAGAAAACGGAGAGACAACTTCATTACAGCCAGCTTGTTCTGTGGCTGTCTGTCATTGTGTAGAGCGCTATAAGAGTTTAATTTTTATTTGAATTGTTTTAGGTGGACTAGGGAGCTGAGGGAGCCTGAAGATCCTGGGCTGCTCCAAAAAGAGAATTTTGTTTATCAACATCCACTGTCTATTCTTTCCAACGCCCCTGTCTTTTCCACCATAGTCTGCTCTGTGATGTGTATGAACTCAGTGACCCTCCAGCTCATCTGTTAGTCTTTGTTCACTGCAGACTGGGTTACATTCGCTGCAGTCTTATGTGCATCTCTCCATTCCTCACATTTTTTAACCTGTCCCTTGTTACTTTCCCTATTTTTCTGCCTGCTATCCAGTCGTCGTCCCCTCCCCCTTTTGAGCTCCCTTCCTCTCTCATATACATATTTCATACATAAAACTTTAAACATGCTGTGGATAAAATCTCTGTTGCTTGTTTGCAGCTTCATGCTTTGGTTCAGGAGTAGTGGGTCTGACAATAAGAGACCTCGAAACAGATGGTCCAGTTGAACATGCCGCTGCAGATGAAAAGCATGTCTGCTAGGGCAGTTAGTTCATCTTTGCTTGTTGTTGAGCTTAAGTTTCTCTAAGGCACAGTAAGTCAAGGACACACTTAGAAGAAAACGTCAGTATAGATGTCTTTTGTAGTGTGTCTGATGGATTTCCCACTCTATGTTTTTGTAAGTTATCAGTGGATTTTTAAGTCTGGTCTTCCATGTTCTTGGACCAAATATTAACCCAAATCTCTGCTTCCTTAGCCCATCCTGGGACACCCATTAATCCAATTTTAAATCAAATACAGGAGTAGATTTTTTCCCTGTCAGCCTTCAGTATCTACTAGTGTGTCTTAAAAATGTCTTTAACATGAAGGTCAGTTCAGTCTGTTATATTATAACTAATTAATATTATATGTTGATTTGTTTTTCGTTTAGATTGGATGAAATAACTGAATCAATGATACACAGATTGGGGGTGGAGTTTTTAAAGATAAACAATGGGCCTCCTGCTAGTTTGGACCTTCACAATTTAAACCTTAATAACTCACCACTACCCACATTATAAAAACACCAGATAACCACAGCAAGGATCAGTTTCTACTTTGGATTTAGTTTCAGCATTGGATCTAATCAGTGCAAAAGTAATAATAAACTTAAGTCTCATTATTGCAGTCTGCAATAAGCAACTGTCATGTGAATATATGAGAGTAAGAGCAGTTGCCATCCATTTTCTACACTTTTGTTTAGATTTGGTTCACTGTTAAAGTGTTTGAGTAAAACCACCTGCATCACTCATCACAAAGCTTATTTGTGTCGACTGCTATGAGTTTAGCAACCTAAGAGCATTAGGTCTGCACAGGACCAGAAAACACATCTGGACTTACCATTTCATGTTCCTGTGTTTTGAAAAAGTCGTCTGGAAGACATTAGACTAATCCCTCAACCCAGCCTCTGACACCTCTTGACTTACGGACTGTGCCCCTTCACCCATGACCTTGAATGTCCTTGCAGCTCTCTCATTTCCCCATTTTTTTTTTTTTTTCAGCATGTAGGCTGTGATCGGATCCTCGGCTCGGACGTCCGCGAGGACCGCTGCCGGATCTGCGGTGGTGATGGGAGCAGCTGTGTGTCTGTGGAGGGAGTCTTCAATGACTCGCTACCCGAAGGAGGTACAGAAGTAAAACACTCAAGTAGACTTTTTGTACAACCTTTAGATTCTGATACTTTGGATTGCAAATGCTTCTTGGAAAGCTGCCTCACAAAGTACGCTACTGTGGGTTATACCAGATATTCAGAACGTATTTTGCAGTCATTCACATGCAAAGTCTCTTCATGGCAGCATGCTGTTCCAATTATTTATTTGCTAAAGCCAATACAACACATACCTGCAGAACAGCCATTTATTGCTGCACCTGTTTTACTCTGGGTTTTTCTGATGAATGCCCAGAGATAAATGATGTGTATATTTTCAGCTGCTCAGAGTTCATACAGCCCAGATTTGAATTTGGCATTGCAGATAGTAACAGTCACTAGTATTATCCATCACTGTGTCTACATCAAGCAGTTTTTTCGTGACTATTAGGGACAAGTTAAACTTTCAGCATAATCTCTGATAGACCTTTATATCCCTTTGGAAGGCCTTGGAAAGGCATCAGTCCATCAATATAGGCTGTGTACTGCACTGTATAGGGTTGTAAGGAAGATGTACAGAATGGTTCACACACACACACACACACACATAATATATGTGTATATATATATATATATATATATATATATATATATATATATATATATATATATATATATATATATATATATATATATATATAGAAGTTAGCTCAATGTCACATACAAATACACAACATCTGCAGTTACACAGCAAACCTAAGATCTCTAAAAAGACAAAGACATACAATAATCCTTGAAAAAACCCCAGCACATCATGAAGCACACATACATGTACATACCACAAACTGTATATGCTTACATATATTTATCCACCAGCATCCCAGGGACACGTGGCAGACAGATTTAGGTGAGGTCTGACCAGTGCGGCCTGAGGTCGGGTTGCCGTTGTAGCTATTCTGGGTTACATTTCTCGCCACAACACCAATTCCAGAGTCTCCCACCCAGCTGTCAACACCACCCACCCCTTTTCAGGATTCCTCAGAGAAGACACACCCTGAGCAGACAGCCATGCTTCGGACCACAGTGACCAGGCCAGTCTGTCGACCACAGCTGAGGTCTCAGACACCCTCAAAATATCTGACAGCATCACTAGTCAAGAAAAATGTGTTAGCAAGGTTGAAGTTGAAGTGTAGGTTGTTTGGTCATGTGTTTCCTGATTTAGGAATGGAATCCATGGTCAGTGCTATGCTTAAAGTGGTGCTCCAGTTGCTGCTTTTTATAAAAACATACCAACAGACATATTCCTCTGTTCGGTTTTGTTACCAAAATGAACACTGTATTGTCAAAAGTAGCCAAATGTCAGGAGACACCAAACACCGACTCCATATGTGATGGTCAAACACCAAAACCAGGCAAGTTAATATGCTGTTATAACAGCTCAGACTTTTCACATGATTATGGATTCTGGGGCCACCCTGGTATGACGGCTATAACTACTGTTTGAATCCTGACTGGGTGGCCTTTGTTGTATGTCATAACTCTCCTTCTGTCTCTATTTTTTTTTATTTTATCTTTATCTCTTCTAGTATTGTCAAATAAAGGCAAGCAAGCCAAAAAAGTCTTAAAAAAAGATTTTAGTGCCTGACTGCAGAGGTTTTCTCCTATTTAGCCACAAGCACGTTGGTGAGGGCAGACCATTTTCATGATTGATTAATCATTTTGTCTATAAAACAAACAAATGCTGACACTAAATATGTTTGTCAGACTCTCAGTCCAGAATATCTTAATATTCGATTTACTATAATAAAAGAACAAGAAAAGCAGGAAATTCTACCACATAACAAGAATATCTGCTTTGATATTCTATTACCATCACAATAATGAGTGTATTCTTACAATATGCAGTGTGTTATGATTAAGCCAAATCCCAGAACATACACTGTAAACTGGATATCCATCCCAGGAAAGAGAAAAGTGAAGTGAGTTTCTTTCTATCTATCTAGGCTGTAGCTCTGGTAGGCAATGATGGGTTACTTAGAAGTCCAGAGCCAGAGGTATGCAGCTGCTTAGCTTTCTGCCTACCACACACCTTCTCTGGTTGTCAAGAAAAGAACCTTTTGCTCTCTATGTGTGTGTTTGTCTCTGGGGATGAAAGCCTCAAACTCTGTCTTCTTCCACAACTCCATCTAGAAACCCAGAGCCGGGTCAGCCTTGTGTCTCAGAGCTGCATGGAGAGGTCAAGCCTCTCCTTTCCTCTTGTGGTCAAAGCACTGGAAGTAATTATTTATTCCTTCATGTTTTATTCCTCCTTTTTCTAGTGAGGCCTATGATATTTACAGGGTTGCAGTGGTTGGACACCAGAACAGAAAAAAGAAAGGGAATGAGACCAAAAGAAATGGAATGAAGAGGAAAAGGGGAGAGGAGAAGCCAACTCTTGGCACAGCTCTTGCTCTCTAGCAAAGAGCCGAGCCGAGCAGCTGAGGCCGGCTGCCCAGGAATGCAGCTGGAATCTGAAGTCTCTGCTCAGGCCATCAGCGTCCCACAGAGCTAAACGCTACTTATGAGTTGCTCCCCTGGTCCCCACCGAATAAACCTCTTTCACCTTGCGTTTATTTTTTGAGTTTATGTGGATCTGTGTGTCGCAGGTTATGAAGAGGTGGTCAGAATTCCTAAAGGATCAGTGTTCATCCACGTACAAGAACTAAACATCTCCCTCAACTATCTTGGTAAGATGATATTCAAGCTAATTTTGAGTATAATTTTCTGCAACTAATGACAGGAACGACAAAGCTGTTATTGTATTATGTTAGATTACAATGAGTTTTATTTTAGCAGTAAGTTTGCTCCTTTAAATGTCTGCCACTCTTCAGGAATGAGCCAACATTTACAGAAATTTTCAGTTTGCATTCATGGGCCTTTTTTCACACCTTGACTTTATTGCACGTAAAGGTATCACTGATGCCAAATGAATACCATGACACTGTTTTCAGTTTCACCGAAATGCTGACGTTATTATTGCTAACACCTGTGCTTTTCTTACTATGACAACAGACATTTTGGCTTGTCATCACTAAAAAGCACAGATGAAATTAATAACGTGAAAAACAATGCATTTCAATTAGGTCAACCACTTTCAGACTCCTGTTGTTGTGCGTGCTGTCTCACAGGGACACATGATGGAAGGAAATTTGTTTCACTTGGGCTTTTCTTGCCTATGACAAGTCAAAATGTCAACTGAGGGAAAAAAAGTATATTATGAGCAGCCAAGTTAGAATACAGTTTACCTCACTGTCCTTATTGCAGTTATGGCTCTGAGATGTAAGGAATTTCTGACAGCTGTGATATTTCCTGCTCACTGCAGAAATGTTCACAGTCTGGTGGCAATATGGCTGCGAAGCCTCCATCACAGGCAGTTACATTCAAATAAAATCCAGTTGATTCAGATGTAAGATAACCGTTTCACGTGCTTCCAGCTTAAATGATGCACACCTGGTGTTCATTAGCCTGCACCAACTCCTGATGAAGGTTTTAAAGGAAAATCAAATGATGTTTAACATCTCAGTGGACCTACTGGTATCTCTGTTTCAAACTAGCTGAAACAAAACTGATATTGATCCTCTCATCTAGCTCTGTCATGAGGACAAAAATGCAGATTTGTCCAGATGTTGGTATAAAAAAAAAAAAAACACAGTTTAAATCCCTGCTGTAGGTTAGTGATGCTACAGAGAGGCCAACATGGGACTGGAGTGTTTGTGGAGTCCATGTTGAGTCCGGAGGCATTTGAGCAGTTCACTCTGGGGATTTGGAGATATTACACAATCTCCTTGTTCCTCTGTCGCCTTTGTGAGTTAATGATCCATGTTGCTGCATCTGATAAGATAAGATGCCAGCCATATGCATCTTTCCTTCATTCATCAGCTCTCAGGATACAGTCGAGGGTGCTGCTGATGCATTATGACATTTTTTTATTCCTGTTACTGTCTTCCTGTAAAGTTTCCCCCCCCTTTTCTGTTTGTCCCAGTTCTGAAGAGTAAAAGTGACCAGTACTTTATCAATGGGAAGCTGACCATTGACACACCCCGCAGATTTGAGATTGCTGGGACCACCTTCCACTACAGGCGGCCCACCGATGGACCAGAAACTCTTGAGGCCCTGGGGCCAACGAACATTTCTCTTGTTGTCATGGTAAGAATGGTCAGTGCTAGATTAGGATTAGGAACTAGATTAGGAACAGGTCTTCAAACACTGTGCATTGTTAATTGTTTGGTCATGTATATGTGCAGGTGCTGGTGAGGGAGGAGAACCCGGGAATCCACTATCGTTTCAACCCCCCACTCAGTAAAGATCCTCTGAGTGGGTTTTCCTGGCACTACACCTCTTGGTCTCGCTGTTCAGCTCTCTGTGCTGGAGGTAGACACACACAAAGCAATACACTGCTGTCATGCTGTCACACTCTAACCTGACCCACTTCATGCCTATTCACAACTGTAACCCTAACTTTAAGCAAAAACCAAGTGCCAAATTGAATGGCTTACCTCGTGGGCATTTGCTTCCAAAAATGTGTGATTGTGCAAATAGATTTGGTTTAAATTTTTTTTTTTTCTTAAAAAAAAAAAAGAAAAAAAGTAATTTAAGTTTTAGACTTATTTAGATATTAGTTATTTAGTTTGGTCAAAGGAGATTTCAGGATTGTCAGGTTTGGGTATTTTTTGAGAGCAGAGAAAGCTGATGGAAAAGGTTCTGACAATAAAAGCAGTCTATTACAAAACGGCAGCTTGTCATAGTTACACTTTATTTTTCAACAGTTTAAACAAACAAGATGTAAGAGTTAATTGGAGAGCTCACTGGCTGCCAGCTGTACAGCAGTCTCATATTTTTTGCACCGACCTAAGAGCGGTGTCAGTTTTCTCATCTAACAAATATAAGCTTATTTTCATTCATTGTTATAACAATAATTTTTCCCTGAAGCAACAACCTCCAGATGTTTGATTACATTTTACAAAATAACATCCTTTCATTTTTGAAAAAGTACAACATTAGAAGAGGCTTAAGTATTTATTATCAATGAAATGAAAGAAAACACAATAGAGGAGTGCTTTCCTATTCTTTTTTTTTGTCGCCCTTTCTCTCTATGCATGTATAAACACACAGAAGCACTAACACCTGTAGTGCGGCCCATAAAAACACACGTTATAAATCCCTCCTGTAGATGAGCACTGACCCAAAGAAGCTGCCATGAGAGCGTTTGTGGAGTCTGTGTTGAGTCTAGTGTTCACAGGCTCTGGGCCTTTGGAGATATTACACAACCTCCTTTTTCTGCTATGGCCTTTGTGAGTTAATGATCCGTGTTGCTGCACCTGATAAGAGTCCTCATTCCCCTCTGAGAATTAAGTACTTTTACATTTTTTTGAGTGGACATAGTGTTTTGTTGTGTTTTATAATCTGGCATCACACTGAAACAAGGACTCACCAAATGGAAGTCCTAGTTCATTTCATGTGCAAGTTAAGCAGCTACAATCCTCCCACAGTCTTCTTACTTCTTGAAATGGGACAGGGTTCAGTGCTTCTAATAAGGAGAATGTATTTGTCTCTGTGGTCTTCCCTATGTCTGGCGTGTGTTGTCTGTCCTGTCAGGTATACAGATCCAGCAGGTTGTGTGTAAGAAGTTGGCCGATAATTCGGTCATCTCCAACCATTTCTGTGACAAGAAGCACAAACCCAAAGAGAAGAGAAGATCCTGCAATACTGAGCCTTGCTCCCCAACGTGAGTTGTCTCTTGTTGACAAGATTTTCCTCATGTTGGACATAAATGTCTGTCTTAATGATTTCATACGTTTCCTGCTGCTTATGTGGGGTTTTTGTCTATGTAGGTGCACAACCTTTACAAATTTTGCAACATGCCTGCTTTTATGTATGCACAATGTTCCTACTTGTGAATTTTTCTTGTATAGTATAATCTTATATTACAGTGTGGTGACAGTTTAAAACACAGCGCATTAAAAATAAACCAGGGCCTCCTCTCTGCCTTTAGCTGGCGGACAGGAGACTGGTCCGAGTGCAGCCGCAGCTGTAATGGCGGACTGCGGACTCGGGAAGTTTTATGTAAAAGGAGGATCTCAGTGGCAGAGGAGAAAGTCCTGGATGACTCAGCCTGCCCCGGCCCACGCCCCTCACTCACTGAGCCCTGCAGCAATCACAGCTGTCCCCCTGAATGGCTGGCTTTGGACTGGTCAGAGGTAGGCAGACATCAGAGGCACCCATCACCGCATATGTGTTCTGCACGCACGCAACATTTTTAGTCAACTCATGGATCAATCTTAAGCAATACTTAAGTTTTCTGCAAAATTCCTGTCAGATGAAGCAATAGTTTCTTTTCCAGATAACCATTACAAATCTAAAAGTCTGCCAGGAGAAAGTAAGAGCACCTTAACCATGGAATACACAACACAGACACAGAGCTGGCAAATACAGTACATCACAGTGAAGTTATAAATATATATTGTTACAATTTTCCTGACCGATAGTATTTTTAATCATGAACCTCAAGTTGGACAGTCTAGAGAGGTTTTTCCTTTTTTATCTGTAAAACTTGTAAACTACATCAACTACTACTACATTTTACTTGTTGACTCTCGTGAGTGTTTTAAACTGCACAAGTCTGAAGTTGTTGTCCTTATATCCCACTTTGTTTTCAGGATGAATTGAAACCCAGCTAAATGGTGTCAGAAGTGCTATAGTGTTTAGGTTTCCTCTGACGTCCTGCAAATGTAGATATAGCACACGTGGAATTTGTGTCCAGCTGATTTACAGGAATCAAGCAGCTCTTAGCTGTGTTTCTAACACTGATGCTGCCCTCTACTGAGTGGATTTCTTTTTTCATATTTCTGACTGCATTGACCCTGTGTTGCATCCTTCCTTCCCTTTTTATCTCCCTGCCTTCCTGCCTTATGGTTTCCTTTTCTCTCCCTCTTTCTTCATGCCCCACTTTGTCTGCAGTGCACGCCCAGCTGTGGTCCTGGCTACAGGCACCGTGTGGTCTTGTGTAAGAGTGGGGAAAGTGGTGACACATTGCCAGAGTCCAAGTGCCCCAAACAGGGCCGGCCTACCTCCAGGGTACGCTGTAACCTGCAGCGCTGTCCTCCCCCACAGTGGGTGATGGGTCCCTGGGGAGAGGTAAGACGACTTTTGACTTGTTCTTGGACTTTTTTTCATAAAAACCTCAGACTGTTTTTTGCTCAAATACAATACCCACTTCAAATTTTTGTAACTACTGTGTGTGTCAGTGCTCTGCCAAGTGTGGTCTGGGTCAGGAGATGCGCTCGGTACAATGTCTGACCCACACTGGCCAGCCGTCCACTGAGTGTCTGGATCATCAGCGGCCAGCAGCCATGCAGCAGTGCAAGAGCAAATGTGACCTCGGTCTGCCCATCAGTACAGACAACCCCGAAGGTCAGAGGTCAAAGTTCAGTGCTTGTAGTCTCACATTTTATAGAAAGTACTAGAGGGAGAATTTTCACTTAGAAGTGCAGTTCAACAAAACACATCAGATTAAAATTTAGATTTTAAATGATTTGTCAAAACATTTTTATTCAAAAATGTTCATTTGTACAAAATCTGGTTCATCTGGTTTTCTCAAGCATCAAGAAGTTAATGTATTTATTTAACCAAACAGTCTGTGTGATTCCATTTTAATGAACAGTCATAGTAACATATTGGCAACATTTTGATTGAAATCCTGTACTGCTTTTAAAAGATCTGCTGTTAAAACAAATGTCATTTTATTGCAGTAATTAAGCTGTTTGATGTGTATCTCCCCTGCAGAGTGCAAAGATGTGAACACTGTGGCCTACTGCCCCCTGGTGCTCAGGTTTAAGTTCTGCAGCCGGCCATATTTCAGGCAAATGTGTTGCAAGACCTGCCAGGGACACTGACACCATGAAACTCACAGCATCTATCGTTTGGGTGCTGTACACACTCACACAGTAAACCTGAAACACTCCCACTGAGCCCTGCAACAGCAGCCCTCATGCTTACCTTTGTCAGAGTGTGAGACCTACCTGTGACGCTGCCAGACAAACAACTGCCCATAAGGGATGCGTGAATCCAGATCAGACATCTCTCTGTGCCAAGCTAGACTAAAACAGCCTGAGTTGTATTTATACATTCCACTGGAGGGAGGGCTGCTGAAACCTGGAGAGACAGAGAGGGAGCGAGTGACTTTCCTTCATCTTGTTTTTGTAGAACCCTCTCTCTCTCTGTCCCTCAACACACTCCCTCTGTCATAATACTTTATACTTTGGTGCTACTTTATTTCATTTTGACCGCAGGACTGGTCGCAGTACTCCGAAGTACTCTTTGCTTCAGTGACATAAATTTCTCGGACCTGTATGTTAACAGGTGGTATTTGTTTAGTTTTTTTTTATTTTTTTTTTTTAAACCCACTTTGTAAAGAAAATGATTTTCCTTGATATCATTGTTCATGAAAAGGAATATCTTATATTGTGAGATGAATGATTTTGTTTCTATGTTATCTGATAGTAGTTGTTACTTGACCTGCTATTGCTATTGCTTTGTTCCATGTCAAAGTTTTCATCAAGTCCTTGCTGTTCTTCAGCTGAAGGATGAGCAGAGATTGATTTGCACGGTGTCAGCAGTCGGAGGTCTTGTGTATTTTACGTTGTTTTGATGTGACTTGACTTGATGTTTCCGTGAAAGCTATACTGTAAATGACTCACTGCAGAGAACCTGCCATAGTCTTGCCAGATAGTCTTGTTTTTTTTTTTTTTTTTGGTTAGTTTGCTTACACGTTATCACTTCTACAGTAAAAGTGCTTCATGCTGCACAGGACACACGGGGACACCGCCTTTAACAGTGTGAGCAACCAGCAGCCAGCGCTGACTCACCAGTACATTTTGATATTATAGGATGTTATTTGTGTTGTTGCTGCAGACTTGTGTGCGTAAAAATGGAACATGAACAGCTCGGCTCAGTGTAATTATCTATAAATCCAAGCGTGGGCCTTGCTGTATTTTTTTTTTTTTTTTTTTTTTTTGGCAGGGGGCTATTTTTGCCTCATGTTTCCACTCAATTGACAGAACTATTAACTTTTGCTGAGTGGAAATTAAAAGCACAGTGTGAGACAATGAGTCAGTTCTGCCAGGAACAGGCCCAATGAGGAGGAGTGATGATCGCACTGCATTCAAAGAGCATTTTATAGTTAGAGTGCTAATCTGAGGAATTAAAAACACTGATGTATTCATTCTAGTAGTACTATTAGTGAGAACTCATTTTTGGGAGCGACAGAAACAAGTTCTGAACAAACACTGTCATATATGATTTTAAGTTAATACCAGTTAGGAAGCAGTTGCGTATCTACATGTCCAGCAGAGCAGCATTTATTTGCATTTGTGTTTGTGTCTGCCTGATTTTTTTTATTTTTTGTTTTTGTTTTTAGTGAAAACAGTTTCTACAGAGTGGCAGGGCCTGAAACTCACTGAGCTTATCTGGTTTTCATATCGTCATTTATATTATTCTAAACATACTGATTATAGGTGCTTGAATGAACAAATAGCGCTGCTGCATTCTCAGAAAAAGAATTTAAAAATGCTCATCAGGGCAGTCTTCTAATGCAAACGTCTGTGCAGAAGGTTGAGTCCATATCAGCTTTTTTCCTTTAAAGGTAGTGATATAATTATGTGACACAGCCTACTTCCCTACTGCTCAATCAGAAACACATCAACTCACCTAAATTTGTGCATTCCCAATTTCATTCAAGAGTATTATTGACACATTTTTAAAGATGCGGGTTCAGCTATTTCTTCTTCCTGCAGAGAATATTTTTAGAAATGCTGCCTTAGGTCACTCTGTCTGATGGCATGACTGTAACGTCCACTGTGCTCTATAGTCTGCTGTGGATGGACTTATCACACTCACACAGCTGAAAGAAGCTCTGTCTCACATATTTTCACTGTAAAGAAAGAAAGCTGTAATCTTTGCATGTGGTCTGTTGTCATTGGGGGGATTAGCTGCAGTGTTCCTTTTCTTCCTGTGGTGCTTTGGTTTGGATTGGTGCTATTAATTGACCTTTTTTGTTATCATTGTAATCATTTTTACAGTTCTGTCGTTAATTTTTATGAAATGAATCGGGGTCAATAGACCTTTGGTGAGTGCCCCAAAAAGCAATTCAAATTTTCGGATTATCTAATGACAAATTCACTAAAAAAAAAAAAAATCTTTGGGCTCATTGTACAAAATTTCTTTCTAAATGCCTTAAATTTTGAATATAATGTCGATGTTACAGATTTGTTATTCAATTTGTTGGTTCTATTCTAGTCAAAGGATAATTGCCAGAGATAATCCAGTTTTAGTGTCTCAAAGGTTTTTTTTCTCTCTGTTGCTGCCTGGGCTTATAATAAAGGTTCGCACTGAACTTGTTTTTTCTAAGTAAATAAGCGGGACAGTATTGGTAAACTTTTTTTTTTTTTTTTTATGCTATTTTTAACATGAGATGTACTGTATGTTCTATACTATAGGAGATGAATCTCCACTATATACATCTTTTTAAAAGGTAATTCACTCAACATGCATTGCTGATTTTAAGAAATGGGATTTAGTCATTTGAGCTTTTTGTCCTCAAAAGCCTTCGTCCTTCTGGTATACTTACATTTCCACCAGCACTGCAAACATTTTCTTGTTCTTGTGCTAAAATAGCATCTTTCAACCTCCAGACAGTGGTTTACATCACCAGTGATGGTCATCGGTTTCTGGATAAGACAACTTTCATTGAAAAGATGACGCAAGCACTTCTTCCTTTTGTCTCATCTAGACGGAGACAATGTCATGGATGAGACTTTTATGGTAGAGGACAAAACTGAAAGAAATTAATTATATCATAAAAGTAAAGATTTTAGATTTATGCTATGATAGTTTAAATATATGTATAGTGCTATAGTGAATGTTTTTGGTCTAAAAGGTGATTTTGTCTGTTTTAGAAATGTCTAAATGTTTCAAACCACATGTAACAAACATACAGCAGTCATAACAAATGAATGCAATAAAAGGACAAATAATAAATTAAAAATAAATAGTTACATCAACTTAATCATATATGTGTGAATTGTTTGTATGCATTTATTGACATGCTCCATATAATGGGAGTATTACAATCTATCACCTGACAGAAAGGCCAGAGTTCATCAGGCTGAGAAACTGCATCTCTATTAAAGTAGTACAGCGGTCTGATAAAAGCCTTCAGTAACTGAAGTCACAAAAACTGGCTCCTATTGAGCACCTGTTTACAAAGGTCTAGACCTCCTCCTTATCCATTCAACATCTGTGATTCGGATATTGAAGTGGTGCCAGCCTACAAGCATCTAGGCGTGCACCTGGACAACAAGTTGGGCTGGTCACTGAACACAGTCGTTCTATATAAAAAAGGACAGAGACGGCTTGTTCTCCTAAGGTGGCTTAGCTCCTTAGACATCTGCAGGAAGATGCTGCACATGTTTTACTAAACAATAGAAGCAAGTGTGCTGTTTATGCTGCAGTCTGCTGGGGAGGCAGCATAAAGCAGAAGGATGCAGGGCAGCTGGGCAAACTGGTGCAAAAAGCTGGTTCAGTGACTGTCTGGGCTCACTGGAAGCTGTGGTGGAGAGATGCATCCTCCCACAAAGAGTCTGATCCTGTGGTAAAGGGGTTGGGCATTTTCACGTATCTGTGTTTAGGGGTCCATTTGAGTCATTAACTGTCCATGATTGTGGATTGTTTAAAGCTAAAAATAGAAACTAGTTTTTGATATTATTTCATTTCACACTATTTGGCATTCATTGATCTGATTGAATAAATAATTCTTGCCAAAAACCACAAACCTAAATTCAATTTTAATGCATGTTTGTTAATTTTTACTCACACACCCTTTTTAAGGTGTGTAAAGCTGAATGTGTACATGTGTAAGTTTGCTTTGCAAGCACTTGAAAACATTCTCACTCAAAATGATAAAAAAACACAGCAAAAGCGATGGTTTCTCACACACTCACACACACACTCACGCATACACATACACTGCTATCAGCACGACGTAGACTCTGTGTGAACCTGAATCAGTTATTATGGGCGTTGGAAATGACTACACAAACAACAAATGAAGTAACCACAGCCTGGGTGGAGCTGGCAGCTCACAACTGAAACACCATCATTTGGCAACAGATGGAAGTTAAGTATCACTTTTCAGTAGTTGTTGCCATCAACACTCGCTGTGAGGAACATGAATTGAACTGACTAATTGTGATGTTAACCTGTGGATCTGCAGACACGAACGCCGTCACCAGCCAGATAGGTCATTACTGTATTTCATCTTGTGATAAATTTAAATATGAACTACAGAAGTAGTGGCTTAGCTTTATGTGTTATGTGCATCAGTGTGTGTGCGCGCACTATCTTAGAGTAGTTCTTGTTTCACACGGTGTCTATGGGAGTATAAGGAAGTAGGTTTTGAATCTTGCCGTGGATGTCTTGTAGGTTGTTGGCTGCTGTTGGTCTCATGATCTTGGTGTGATGGCTGCAGTCTGAGAAGGTCAACCTGTGGATTTTAAAGGCACAAACGCACTGATTGGACACCTGAGGTGGAGAGAGGCCCATAGGAACAATGGTACAGTACCACACTTTTATTATTTCTCCAAACAGCTGCAACCCATGTGAGTACACGCTTTAAACTAAGGCTACATCATCTGCCTGCTCATGTTTTTGCACTCACATAGACCCGATAAAGTAAAAAAAAAAGTTAATTGAATGTATTCTGGCAAAAACAGAACTTTAAAGTCAGTTTCCTACTTACCAAAGTCATAATGGCTCATTATGAACTTAACTTTCTGTCAGTAATTTCCTTTTGACAAGCAAAATGAGAAGATTTTGTGTATTAATGTCAGTTTTGTTAATGATAAGCGAAGTGGTTGCCTGTTTTCAAGGCCATCACTTTAGGGAAATTCACCTTCACAGAAGCAGCAGTTTCCCCTTTTTCAGGACAAGTCCTTTCATTGAGACTAATATCGTAAAGCAAAGGTACGCTGATGACTTTGCTGTGTACTTTTATTTGTGAGCAGATGTTTGCTAAAAAATTAGGATTTAGAGTCATGACAGTCAGAAAACCCAGGTCTTCAGTGTATCAGGGCCAGAAAATGAAATATAATATGACATATAATATGTGCATGCTAAAATAATCAGAACAAACAACCTTGAACAGAGTGTCAATGTATTGAGATGAATTGTAATCTCAATAGTAGAGATTACATAGTATTTTTCACTCTGGTGGTCTGATAAAGCAAACTGCACAGGAAGAGAACTGGTAGTATGTACAAAGTGTAAATGGTTTCACAAGAGGTAGAAATGAGGTTCGAGAGGGGGAAGTGCATGGACTACAGGAGAGTTTCTGTCACAATACTTCCTCCTCACAATCAGAACAGTCCACACTCATCCAAATTCACAGTCTGCAGCAGACAGTAGATTATCTTATCAAATTTTCTGCTTAAACGGTTTCATTTAAGGGTGAAGATCCACAACATGTGCACAGAAATCTATAGCTCTAGTGATGCCAAAATCCAAAAATTGCCACTTTTTTCACTTTAATCTTAAATAATGTTGTTTTTAAACATCAGTCTCAAAATTTTTGTTATCATACCAAACTTGGGGGGGCACAAGTGAGATGCAGGCAAGTGTGTAGTCAAAGAAAGGCTGAAGGAGGTTACTTTAAAAATCTAATTTGCACTGTAGCTTCTCTGACAGAAATAATTTCTGAGAAGTGGGACAGGTTTCAAAGAGTTGAGTCATTTTGTTTAGTTGTTTTTGTGTGTGTGTGTGTGTGTGTGTGTGTGTGTGTGTGTGTGTGTGTGTGTGTTTTCTTTCAACATGCCAGTTGTGTGAAGCCAAAACCACAATGCAGCACACATGACTGGCATTTTATTTGTGGCACTCAAAGCTTCTAAAATTTGCATTTTAAAAGTGAAATCTATCTAGTAACAGGTGCAGATTATTGAACAAACCAGAAACTACAGGTTGCTGCTGTTTTCAATCACTTGAGCATCACAAAGAAAGGCAGAAATGATGATGGTCCGCATAATAAGTCAATACAACACACTTTAACCTGTTTAAGTCTGTTCCCGAAGTGTTAAATATTTTTAGTGGTTTTCCCATTAAACTGATTTAAAATATGAAACTCAATAGAGCAAAAAAGCACAAGCTCATTTGGGACTACATTACCAATCCCCCTGATAAAGAAGTGTTTCAACTAAAAGTGATCAGTCATAATCCTTCTCGTGGAGCTTTCAGCCATTGCAACAATAACCATTAAGCCAACTTGAAGGAGAAGCTGCTGTTCAGAAAAAGTCTGTATACGTGACAACGGGCTAAACTCCATTTTTTTCTGGTGAGAAGGATGATGGGATGGTCCAGAACAGTCACTAAATGAATGTTGAGGCTTTTCAACCTCATCCCGATGTTTTCTCCCCCATGATCTTTGGACCATCGAGTGAATGTTAACCACCAACTGGTGTGAAAGGAGACACCATTAACAGCATTTAACATGGCTCTGTGGCCCGTTTTCACCAAGAAGTGAAAGGTATAAAAAGAAAATGCACACATTTAGGCAAGAAGTTGCAGAACGTCCGGTAATCTTATTGCTGTCAAGAATTACATATCAACTGTGTTACTATGTGATGCAAAATGATTTCAAAGGACTCAGTGTTGTTCAGTGGACTTCTCATATTGTTACCGGGTCACATACAGCAACCAAGTCCAACCACTGGACTAAGACTTAGAGCTACATACAGAGAGACTGAGAGATAAATGAATATGTTGATAGGTTTGGTCCTCAGACAAGTGTTAGCTAAGATACATTCAGTGTATTCTCACCCAGAAAGAGAATTAAAGTTTAGAGTGTTAGTTTCACTGGTTTGAATTTCCCCTTGTAGGTATTTAAATGTGGAAATAGAAATACTCAGAATGATGCCACATTTGGAGCAAGTGGGTGAAGCATATTTACCTAATGAACCTGGTGTCATGGAACTGTTGAATAGTTTTAAACCAAAACTGTAAAGTCGTAATTATTGATTGAGTGTGAATTGATTGCAATTAAACGAAATAACCTGGTAAGTATTTTAATGCCAAAAATGTAACATTGTGGGACTTGTGACTGTTGGTTAGACAAAATGAAGCCATATGAATTTGCTGACTTAAATGATACACACACTGGAGAATTTGGTAGCTGCTGTAGTTATTGTCTGTTGTGTAGTAGATAAGTAAAAAAAATAATAATTCCATGTTTTATTTTTTGGAAAGACAAACAAATATTCCAAATCTTGTTTCTGTATGAATTTTGAATTGCCAGGCTTTAAATGCCTTACCTGAATTTCCCTTTGGGGATTGAAAAAGTTGATGTCTTAAAGATCTGCTTAGAAGATGGTGAATTTGGTGAATTATTTTTGCTGAGGTCTATATTGAGGAGGAAAATTCAGGTTAAAACAGCAGACCACATCCCAACCACCAAGCCATTGACAAGATCTGTGAGATGTATCAACTGGTTCAGCATCTTTTATAGAATGCCAACAAGCAGGAGACTTCAGGACTTGATAAGAAGGTGCTAAATAAATAAATCTGGAAACCTGTGATCTGTCTGATCAGAGGATTGACCTCGTCACAAAAGCACAATGGTCATTTGACAAACACTCTAATTATTAGAGCAGTTGTTGCTGTGTTATGGTTGTGATCAGGTCTTGCATATGATCAGAGTTTAGTGTTGCTTCTCTAAAATGTCCAAATTAGAAAATGAGCTCACCTCATTTGAGGCTTGTTGTCTAGCAACCAGACTGAGCTTCCTGTAATGGCAACCACACAGTTTAAAAACACATCAACAAAATGCCAAATTTGGTATTTATCTATTTCACTAGATACACACGGTATATTTACTTAGTGACTCATTACTTTTACTGTGTCTCCAGGGCTCCTTATTCTTTGTTTCTTTGGTTTGATTGTTCTTGTTTATTTTGCTTTGTTTTCTTCATTCTGTCTCTTTGCTTCTTTGTTTCTCCTTTGTGTCTATCTTTACCTTTGATTTTTGCTTCTTTGTTTGCTTCTTTTCATTTTTATCTGTTTACATGCTTTTTCTGTTAGTTATTGTTCTGTTAGTTTTTCTTTCAGCGGGGCCTGAGATGTACTGGCTTTTAGCTTCAATTTATTAATTAGACTCTATCATTCAAACGTAAAAGACGTAGTAGTAGTCTCCAGCCTGGCAACATGGTTTTTTCAGAATTTCTCCAGGATGATTACTCTACATTGCAAATCAGCCAAATGTATAATCTATGGAATGTCCCTTTAAATATGTACTGTAAGACATGGTTATAATATTGTATGGATTGTTAAACTCATAAAATGGTTAAGGTGTCAATGAATAATGAATAGAGATAAAAGCAGCCTTTGTGGTTCATCCCCACTATCTTTCTCTCTGTGTTGTGTGATTCAGGCTAAATACCACTGGCAGAGTCAAAATGTGAAACAAAGTGGAGTGGACGACATGGTCCTGCTCTCCAAGATCACTGAGGAGGCCATCGTAGAAAACCTCAAGAAAAGATACATGGACGACTACATCTTTGTATCCCACAGGCTGTTATTGACATGCTTTTTGTGTAACTCTGATGAGTGTCACAATTTAAAATGGACCCCAGAAGGATTAACTACCACTGCAATGGAAAATATTGGCTGTTCAGAGAAATAAGCAAACATAAACAAAATAAATTTAGAGTCTTGAGAGCAAGATCATGGTTTAGCCATACTGACTCATCAGGTAGAACTCATGGCTACATAACACGAAACAGCTAAAAGTTAAGAAACTGAAAACTAATCTCATATTAATTTTGTAAAATGTGCTATATTCCCGTCCTGATTAGTGAGAAACACTTCCTTGCATTGTCTGTTACACAAAGCCCGGTACTGTTCAACTTTTAGATATATGAACATATAATGAACAAATAATTTATATACAATCACGCAACCAGCACACACATATATGGCCATAGACACAAGGAATTCACTCTTCCTCTTCTGCATTCAGTGTGACTCAACAGTTCACTTCCGTCTTTGTGCACAGCTAAATTTCAAAGCCATATTTAGCATGAAAAAAAAAAGAGAATCAAATCCACCAAGAACAGCTGACATCAAGTTATAACAGATTGCCACAAAGCATCATAATAACTTAATAGGTCATTGATGAATGGCAAATGACTTTACTGATTACTAATAGGTCATTATTAATCATAACTATTCCATCTACATGTTCTTAAAGACAAACTGTTTAGATTGGCTAATTCGAGAAAAACAGTCCCAAATGCAATGCAACAAAAGTGAGGACACAAACAGAAGTGACTGCATCTGTGATTTCTACTTAAAGCTAATTTCATCAGGACTGTTGGCCTGAGTTGTGTCTAATGTAATGTAGTAAAGACTGGGCTGAAACCAGACTGTGAGATGTCCGGAAGATTGACTCTTCTTTGGCTTGAAACTATTAAAATTGTAGTAAATGGACAGAAACTGTAATTATTTGATATTTTAGTGATACTGAGCAGGATTTTGTGTGTACTATAAAAATAACTTAGTTCCCACATGATAAGATTTACTCTTCTGACCTGCTTTCATCAGCATCAAGAAGTGTGTAGTGTGTTTGCTTTTCATCAGAATATCTCAATACTTTTATGATGTTTGGAATAGATATTAAAAAATCCTAGAGGATAAATACTGATTATCAAATAAACATGATTCCCTGTCTAGAGCCAGTGTTTGGTTTGTCCATTCTGGGCTACTGTAGAAACATGGCAGCACAACATGGCTGCTTCCATGAAAGAAGACCTGCTCTCTATGTAGATTTTAAAGGCTTATTTGAAGATTAAGAAAATAAAATGTTTCAGTTCTTTATCAAAATGTTCATGTCATACATATATCTATCTGAACCCCTATTGACATTATCTCAGACATTATTATATTAAATATATATATAAATATCAAATACTGATAAGTGTAATTGTTCTAAAATGGTAGTAAGGCTTTAGTAGAAATGTAGCAGGTGCGACAGGTGAGTCACAAGCTTATTTTTCCATCACGTTCCTTAACCACTCTCTTCAGACTTACATCGGCCCTGTATTGATATCAGTAAACCCATTCAAACAGATGCCTTATTTCACTGACAGAGAAATCGAACTTTATCAAGGAGCCGTGAGTAAAAATCTTCAGCATTTCTTTACCGACTCCTGTTATTTTGTGGGGTCTGCTTGTTTATCATGTTGTTGCCTGCTCCATTAACCTGAACTGACCAGTCTTTGTTTCTGTCTGCAGGCACAGTATGAGAATCCACCTCACATCTACGCCTTGACTGATAACATGTACAGAAACATGATGATTGATGGAGAGAATCAGTGTGTCATCATTAGGTGATCACAGCTCCTTGTTTTTCTTTCTCTCTGTTTTCAGTGTGTGTCTACCATTTGCAGTCTCAGACGTGATTTTGCAATCTGTGTAATAATAACTTGTATTGTGGTGTGTTCTATCCTGTGTCTCATGATGTTGTTGTAGCGGTGAGAGCGGTGCAGGAAAAACAGTAGCAGCCAAATACATCATGGGTTACATTTCCAAAGTGTCTGGAGGAGGATCCAAAGTGCAGGTACAGCGTTCAACACTAAGGATAACTAAGGATGCCTATAAATATCTGCAGTGTGGTGTGTGGCCCTCTGGACGGCACTACAGAACACTGTATACCAGAACAACCAGACACAAGGACCGTACCATCACACTTATGACATGTTTGCCAGTAAAACAGTGCAATATTGGCATTAGTGCCATATCTACAAATTAGTGCAATAACTGTAAATATTGTGCAATAACTGTTAAACTGTAAAAATGTATAAACAGACTAAACTCACCTGGAAGTTCTTCATCTTCATCATCACCTGCCTTTTTAGTTTTCTACATTTATGATTGTTCTATTTTTATTCTTTTCCCTTTTGTGTATATACTGTTATGACAGAGCACGTTGTGAGCCATTATACCGATATGTGAAAACATACATGGCAATAAAGGTAATTCTGATTCTGTGTGTGTGCCTGTGTGTGTGTGTGCGTTTGTGTGTGTGTGCATGCAGCATGTAAAAGACATCATCCTCCAGTCAAATCCTCTGCTGGAAGCCTTTGGAAATGCCAAGACTGTCCGCAACAACAATTCTAGTCGATTTGTGAGTACAATCTTAAACCTAACACATGCTACAGATTTGAGGTGCAATTGGGCTGATGTTTATCAAGAAATATACTTGATAGTTTTCACTGGGTATTATATTAAGTAAGAAGGACTTTACAAAACACCCGATTTCTTCTGAAACTCTTGATACATTTCCATTTTTTCATTTTGGTGTTAAAGTTGATTTTTTTACTCATGCTAAGGAAATGATTTCAGGTACAGTGAGTTCAAACAGTGTAAATGTCAAATCCACCACTTTGGCTCAGAAATGTCAAAAAGTATTACATAGATGACATGATGTGTATACATTTTGTGATTACATTGTATTACTCTGGGAATTCCTGGAGTTGATTTATGTGAATTTCAGCAACATAGTAGCGGAATAGTTGAAATTTTATTGCTGAATATTTTCTGATTATTATGAATTATAAAAACCTTTGCAGTGCCCTGGCATTTCATTGAACACCAACATGAGATCAAAACTTCTGTTTGTCAAAAAGCTAATTAAATTCTCAACTTAACTAATTACATTCCCATTGTTCTCAGTTTTAGTGCTACTTATTAGTTGTTGGCATGCTCGCCTGCTAAACTAAGATGATGAATATAGTAAATATTATACCTGCTAAATATCTACATGTTAACATGAGAATGTTATCAGAGCCTCAAAGAACTAGTAGCAGGCCTCTACTTACTCTTGTTTCCTTGAAAAAACAAAAGGTTGTTAAAATCACTGCAAATTCAATTTTTGTTGACTGACTAATCAGCTGTCCCATTATTTCAGCTCTAATGGAAACCTAACTGTACACTGGTCAAAGAAAGTACACATCCAAAGACTTTATAAGACATATGAAACCCAAATTTAGTCAGATAATCAGCTTTCTGTGAATTAACTGTGGCTAGTGCACTACAAAAGCCCTGGATTAACCAGTAGTGTTGCTTTGACACTCACTAAAAGACATTTCATTTCATCCCCTGTTGTTTCTCATAAGTGGGGCCCTGGTGATCTAATTTTACACATCGACCACATCGGCCTTGCATGTATGCAGCTTTAACGCGACTCATCCATTTGTAAAGCTTCCTGTCACAGCTAATGCACCACAATTTCACAGAATTTCACAGTAAAAATGCCAGCAGTAAAGCAACACTAAAAATTGTATGTGACTAGTGGGCACCTCTAAATTCTTTTTGCGAGTTCATGTAACAGTGATGACTTTCCTGTGAGTTTGCAGTGCTGTTAGAAGTTGCAGATTGTCTCATAGCTCAGATAGATATAGCAATTCTGAACATAACTTTTATATTTGAGAAACTGTTGCACTGTTTTGATAATAATCTCATCCTCAAAGCATTATGAAACAATGGCACCTTCTTTCACTTGTATTTGTTGCTTATTGAGGCTTTACTGATGTGTCAGGATGAGTGCATATTGAAAGGAAATTCTTAGTTACTCCTTGCACCTGTTGACAGATTTGATTTGATTTTCGTCTGACAGCTTTGTCACTTGAGATTGTTAACTTTGATTATGCATCTACCAGGGGAAATACTTTGAGATTCAGTTCAGCAGAGGAGGAGAACCAGATGGTGGCAAAATATCAAACTTCCTGCTGGAGAAGTCAAGGGTGGTGAGCCAGAATGAAAACGAGAGAAACTTCCACATTTACTATCAGGTAATAGACTGGTGAGAAACATTCACTGATCTGTGGCAGACACATTAAAACAGCCACGTAAACTGAAATATGTCAGATTTCAAAACAACAATTTTTTGAAAAATTATCATGTTTAGTTGTCATGAATTTTCAGGTTCATGTTTAACTGCTCTACTACCTGCACTGTTACCTTCCAGTTGATAGAGGGCGCCAACGCTCAGCAGAAAGAGGGCCTGGGCATCATGACCCCAGACTACTACTACTACCTCAACCAGTCTGGGACCTACAAGGTGGATGGAACCAATGACAGCAAAGACTTCCAAGAGACTATGGTACATATACGCTGGAGAAAATATACATTCATTGTGCAGTACAAGTTTTAGTATTTTACCCCTTTCTGAAATAGAAAAAGAAGCAATACATGTCTAGATTTACCTGCTGATGGGCCCTGTCATACAAATTTGCTATTGCGAAGTATAAAGTGCTTTATTTTAAAAGGTCACAAGCCAAAAATACTGAGTATTTTGCCACTGGAGTAATATATGACTCCTGATTTGTAGATGTATAAACCCAAGCTTACTTAGGAATCAGATCTTTGTAATAACAATTTTATGAATATGAATGAATATGAATATGAATATTTCTACTACCTTAAAAACATTTTCCTAGTTATACATACATGTTTTTACTTAAGTAACACTTTGATGCATTACTTTTATCTGTATTGTAGTACTTTTGTGGAATTAGCATTGAATGCTTTGTCAACCATTTAGTTAGGCTTTGAGTGATATTTCCAGTCACTATCACCTCTTTCTGTTGTGGGAACTGAGTGACTGCTGCCCTCACTATCTGCTTTTATGCTTTCTCCAGGAAGCCATGCAGGTGATTGGGATCCCAGGTGACATCCAGGCTCAGGTGCTGCAGATCGTCGCAGGCATCCTCCACCTGGGAAACATCAGCTTCATAGAGGCAGGCAACTATGGGCAGGTGGAGAGCACAGACTGTGAGTAAAAGACACACACACACACACACACCCTAATGTACATTCACACACACAGATACACATGCATACACCAGACACGCATGGATTCACTCATCCGTGCATGTGCACACAAAGTCCTGACAGGCGTCTATATTTGCCTGTTTTTTCCTCGAGAGATATGAGTAAATTAAAGCACACTGTGACAAAAGCAGACACCCTGCTAATTGCATCTGTGTGCACCAGTGTAGTACTGGTGTCTGCTCTTATCTCCTGTAAACGCTGCTATTTGAGTCCCTGCTCAACAAATAATTGGTATTTACATACAGGATGGCAATTTTACTGTCCCACAGTCACTGTGTGCTTAATAACTGTATGCTATTTTAGAAGTCCTCACTTAGATCTGTGTTTACTGTAGAGAGGTACATTGTCAGGAAGTCTGTTCTCTTTCAATCTGGCACCCTCTGTTCAGTCTGAATCTTCATGATCCGATTTATGTTTACACAATAATGTTTCCTGTCATTGCTCCAGTGCTCGCCTTCCCTGCCTATCTGCTGGGCATTGATCCCAACCGTCTGCAGGACAAACTGACCAGCAGAAAAATGGATTCAAAGTGGGGCGGGAAGTCTGAGTCCATCAACGTGACCCTAAACCAGGAGCAGGCCACCTACACACGAGATGCCCTGGCCAAAGCCCTCTACGCACGAGTCTTTGACTACTTGGTGGAGGTAGGACAAATTCAAAAAATGCATAAACTAAATAAAACTTCTTGTATTTATCCACATATGACACAGGGTGCATTTGTAGTTATCGTCTGCTCTTACTCTGTATTTTCCAGGCCATAAATAAAGCCATACAGAAACCATATGAAGAATTCAGTATTGGAGTACTTGACATTTATGGCTTTGAGATATTTCAGGTTAGTGCTCTTACAGTTAACAGATACATAACATTTAAAGACGGCCACTAAAATAACAGATGTTGGTTTTACGGATTGTGCACATAAACGTGTTTGTTTTACTGTGGTGTATCTGTCATTCACTGGGCTGTATTTTCCTCTGTAGAAAAATGGCTTTGAGCAGTTCTGCATCAACTTTGTCAATGAGAAACTGCAACAGATCTTTATTGAACTCACTCTGAAGGCTGAGCAGGTAGCTACGGTGCTTTAAGAGCTACCACGTCTCTTATTTTGTCTTTTTTTGTTTTAAAATCTCAGTAAATAAGGCTCTGTTTGTGAGACGCAAGGAGTCAGCTTCTGTTGAATTCAGTCTAAAAATTGTTTTGCATATTTCAAATCCACTGTCTTAAAACTTAACTTAAATCTGAGTTCTTTTCTTTCTATTTAATCGAATGTTCTCACAGGAAGAGTATGTCCAGGAGGGCATTAAGTGGACACCCATCAAGTACTTCAACAACAAGATTGTCTGTGACCTCATTGAAAATAAATTGGTAATCTAATCTAATCACTTCATGTGCATGAAATATTGAGTTTTTTTTTCCTCCCCTGGAGAGATACCTTTTGCAAACTGCACAACTGCAGTATCACTCAAACACATTTTCAGTATCTAATTCTTTTATTAGAATTGTAATATTAATATGACTTAATATGCTGAATGTTTGCTTGGGGTGTCTTGCTGTCTTGCTGTTTTTTTTTTTTATTATTCCCAGACACTTCTAAATATGTAGCATCAGTTTTACATTAAAATTCATATTAGCCATCTCCTTCCAGAGCCCTCCCGGTATAATGAGCGTGCTGGATGACGTGTGTGCCACCATGCACGCCAAAGGAGAGGGTGCAGATGGCACTTTGCTGCAGAAGCTGCAGGCTGCTGTGGGAACACATGAACATTTCAACAACTGGAACTCCGGCTTCGTCATACATCACTATGCAGGCAAGGTAAGAATCTAAAATCTGTCAAAGTAACAGAAGTTGTATAGCAGAAACAAAAACCTTGTTTGTAATTTACTCATTTTGACCAACTGTAATTCTAGATTGCATGTGTGTTGCATGCTTAGTTACACCAAGAAGAAGTAAACATACTCATCGCTGTCATGACCAGATTAAATCTAAGCAGATACGAGACCTTACAGATTGTTGTACCTGCATAATGTTTGAGAGGTTTGTGAAGTTTACACAGCAGTTATTTTTCTGGCATCACCTCAGGTGTCTTATGATATCAATGGCTTTTGTGAGAGAAACCGGGATGTGCTTTTCCCTGACCTCATTGAGCTTATGCAAAGCAGTGAATAGTAAGTACTCAACCTACAGATCCTACAATCTGTTGAATTCACCTATAATATGCTTAGTAATGTAGGGAAAATAATTTCTCTTGGATTTTTTTTGTGTGTGTGTGTGTGTCTTCAGTGATTTCATCCGTAGCTTGTTCCCTGAAAGCCTGAACACAGATAAGAAAGGCAGGCCGACCACAGCCAGCTCCAAGATCAAGGTGAGAGCTAAGTTTCAGTCTATTACATGACATTACAGGATGTTTTTAAGTTTTGACACTGATTTGATTTCCAACAGAGACAAGCTAATGATCTGGTAAACACCTTGATGAAGTGTACTCCTCACTATATCCGCTGCATCAAACCCAATGAGACAAAAAGACCGAAAGACTGGGAGGAGAGCAGGTTAGCAGCCTCATGTGACACATACGCTCACACATACTGTAAACACTCCGTGATTAATGGTGGCGCCCCATCTGCTTTCAGGGTTAAGCATCAGGTTGAATACCTAGGACTGCGGGAAAACATACGTGTGAGACGAGCTGGGTTTGCGTACCGCAGACTCTTCAATAAGTTTCTGATGAGGTGAGTTTGTTTTTTTTTTTAAGGCTGCATCTGTTTCTGTGTGTTTGTGCTGATAGATGAACACAGCTTAAACAGTGTATATGACGTTCATTGCATGTCTGCATGTGTGCACGGCCTAGGTATGCCATTCTTACAGCAGAGACGTGGCCATGCTGGAGGGGTCCAGAGCAGCAGGGGGTGCTTCATCTCCTCCGGTCTGTCAACATGGATAATGACCAGTACCAGATGGGACGCACCAAAGTCTTCGTCAAGAACCCTGAATCGGTAACACGCACTTCAGATCTTACATTCTGGGTCACATTTTGCATTTTGTATTGAGCAGTAGAGGGATGAATGATACCTGTAAATTGCCTCCTCGTGTTGTATGTTCCTCAGCTGTTTCTACTTGAGGAAATGAGGGAAAGGAAGTTTGACACTTTCGCCAGGATCATCCAGAAAGCATGGAGAAGATATATTGCCTGGAAGAAGTATGAACAGATGAGAGAGGAGGGTGAGTAAGGTCAAAGATCCTCTACTGTTTCTGGCTAGTACACAGTTTAAATCATGATTCTAAAAGCATGTCCATCGTCACGTCACTCAGCCTCAGACATCCTGTACAACTCCAAGGAGCGAAGGAAAAACAGCATCAATAGGAACTTTGTTGGAGACTACCTTGGTCTGGAGCAGAGGCCTGAGCTGCGGCAGTTCCTGGCCAAGAGGGAGCGTGTCGACTTTGCAGATTCAGTGAACAAATTTGACCGCAGGTTTAAGGTGAAGCTTTATGAAGTGTTGTACTGTTGTCCTTCAGAGAATTAAGGAAAATGTTGGTTAGTTTCCTGAAATTTGACTAACGAGAATATAACTCATCATGAGTCTGTCCTCTTTAAAGCAAGGATGGTTGTGGAATGAACAAAAACTTTACGCCGTGCATTTTGCCTAAAGTAATCCAGCCTCCTCCTGCTTTCTGGCATTGCTCAAAATTCTCACTTCTTTTTTGTCTCACCACTCAGTCTATCAAGAGAGATTTGATCTTGACCCCTAAAGGCGTCTATCTCATTGGCCGAGAGAAGGTGAAGAAAGGACCCGAGAAAGGACAAATAAAGGAGGTGTTGAAACGAAAGCTAGAGTTTGCGAACATCTCTGCTGTCTCTCTCAGGTAGGACTTTACCAAAGATGCATGACTAAATATGGTAACAGAAACATCTGTGGGTGGAGCTGTGGTAGAAAATGCTGCATATTGTCATTAACCACAGCTGTAAAATACTGACTTTTTTTACACTACCTATTATTGCTCCAATGGCCAAGACTAAGTTTCACAAACATTAGCAAACCATGTCTTATTTGATTTACTTTGGAGACATTTTACTGACACTTTTATCAACTTAAGCCAAGCCTTAACTTAACTTAACTTAACTTGAGCCAAGCCTTAACTTAACTTAACTTAACTTAACTTAACTTAACTTAACTTAACTTAACTTAACTTAAGCCAAGCCTTCAGACAGAAGTGCATCAGTAAATCATAACAGTACTTGTAGTCCCAGATAAAGAGCTGTACAACTAATAAAACTCCTATAACTACTATAAGGACTTGCAGTAACCCTTGCAGTGACATACAGCTACAGTTAGACTGAAGTACGAACTGTGTAGTGCCTTCTACTGCTTTTAATGTTTATTACCAGTGATAGCATGTGTGTGTAGGCCCCAGACTCAAACACACATTTTATATAATGGCCTGTATGTAAGAAGAAATGACTAGATAAAGAAGAATGTTTTGTTTTCATGTTGACAATGACAATTTGCTTCAAGACATATTTGAAAACTGAGACCTTCTTAACTTTTTGCAGTACTTCAGCTTCAGGCACAACTACATTTGCTTTTTTATCATCTCCTGCGTTTCCTGCCAAAAGAGGCCACCCTTGGGACTCACTCACGTTAGGACAGTGAAAAAGTTTCCATTGTTCAACTGCAAATCTGTCTTTTTAACAAAATATGTTTTAAGTTGTGATCATAGGAAAATCTCAAGTGTTACTAATAATGATGGTTGTGTACCATTAAACCACAATAACAGACTTAATGGCCTCTTTGTGCTTCAGTACAAGGCAGGATGATTTCTTCATCTTGCATGAGGCCCAGTATGACAATCTACTGGAGTCCAACTTCAAGACAGAGTTCCTCAGCCTGCTCTCTAAACGTTACGAGGAAGTAACCAAGAGAAAACTGACAATCTCCTTCGCTGACAGGTAGAGAAACCTGCACACAGCCCATACGTAAGCACATAAAGTTACACATACAAGCCACTGCCATACTTTCTTCTGATTTAGACTAGAGTTCAGAGTGAAGAAGGAAGGCTGGGGTGGAGGAAGCTCCAGAGTGGTGACGTTCCAAAGGGGGCAAGGAGACCTGGCCCAGCTCAAACCTGGAGGGAAGACACTCTGCATCACAATAGGGGATGGTCTGCCCAAGTCCTCTAGTAAGTTCAAACAAATAATGACCCAGTGTATAGTTATGAAAAAAGGTCAGGGAAGGCAAACCTTATAGAAAATAGCATACATAAGAAAAGTAAAGATAAGAAAAAACTATTTTAAAAAGCATTTATACATTTTTGTAAATCCAAATGTTTTTGTAACTGATTTTTTTTTTAATCAGAGCCCACCAGGAAGAGTGCTCCAAAGTCTCAGGGTGGATGGAAAAACCATGTACCAAGCAGAGGTACAGTAACTTGTTTTTTGTTTAACTTTCTGAGTAGTTTTTAGTTTTTGTTTAGCAGCAGCTATATGAGTCTTCTAAGGTTGTCTGAGGATGTTAACCTAACTTCTATCCCACTTTTTCTCTCCTCAGCGCACCAGAATGGAGCAGCCCAGTTTTCCAGAGCTCCTTACAACCAACCATCAGAGATCACATATTCCGCCCCACATAAACAGGGCCGGCCGCCCAGCGCTGCGCTGCCCAAACTGAGCTCCCAGAAGGGTCCCAGACCCCCAACCCACAACCAGTACAACCAGGGCAACATGGATTTCCTCAATGTGCCTGACCAGGGCATGTCAGGGTAAGAAAGAGATCACTGCATGAAAGATAAAAAAGCAAGTGGTGATAGCTGCATGTCTGGGTGGAGATGGTTAGTCATTTAAAATCAGTGCATAGTCAGGGCACGTCAAGGTGAGGCTCAACGCTCACTGAGTGCAAACAAATGAATAGAAAATAAGAAGACAAACCTGTTTACCTCTTCAGGTACTGTACCTAAAAATAAACAAATAAATGAGGATTGAAATGTTTTTGTGGTACACACCCATTATTAAGGGCTTGAAAACAGAATCTAACAGCTTTATTAATAATGAATAACCATTTACAAAATCTTTACAGGCCAGTCAAAATGTGAAAGTGCCCTTAGACTGGATGGACTGCTCCTGAGAAAGGGCCTATGGAGCATTAACATTAACATACATAACAACATTAACATATACAGTTTCACCCTAGATATGTTAAAAAACTGCTATCAGTACTGGAAATTGGATTGCTAAATAGATCACCAACATGACTGGCTTAACACCAGTCACAGGGATTTTTTTTCATAACCTGAAATGCTAAAATTTGTTTTACTGCTTAAAAAAACCTTCAATTGGCTGAGCCAGTGCCTTAGGAAGTGCATATTTTACAACACTTGGAAATCTATTGCTTTGCTAAACATTACTTGTAGCTTTTTTGTACAAACTTATACTTTTAGTATGAGTCATTAGTTACATTTATACATTATCTATGAAGGATCTCGAAAATGGAAGTGTTTTTTAAAACCAAAAAAAAAAAAAAATTGTAGTACAGTAATGGAGGTATTTTCATCCCTTCATGGGTTGGCTGTCTTTTTCGCAGGAAGCAGAGGAGAAGGAGCATCAATCAGCGACCTCCTCCTGCTCCTAAACCGCAGCCTCGACCTCAGGGGCCTCGCTGCAGGGCGTTATATCAGTACACCGGTCAGGACACAGACGAGATCAGCTTTGAGATCAATGATGTGTTCGACCTCATCAAAGAAGGTGTGTGGGTGAAAAGAAAGATGCAGAATGAAATAATCATAGTAACCAAGAGGTTGTAGATTTGACAATGATTTTCTCTCTGCAGATCCATCAGGCTGGTGGACGGGCAGGATTTATGGAAAGGAAGGTCTCTTTCCTGGTAACTATGTGGAAAAGATTTGATCAGAGCTTTATTGGCCCTCGTGGACTTGTCTACCCGTTGAGAAATATCTACTTTGTTAAAAGCAGCTCACACGGCCCACCATTAGAAACTGCCTGTCAATTCTTTGTGGTTGCATGGTAGCTCTTCTCCCATAATGTACAGGGGGCTGCTAAAGGCACCTCACTGACATTTGACATTGACCTTGTCGGGAGCGTGTTGTAACAATGGAGTACAGGAAACATGGCCCTGATTGTCAAAACCCACATTTACTGGGAAGACCTGCTCAGGTTTCATGTCTGTTGTTGTTCCGGATGATCCTGTTCAGAATGACTTAACAACAAGGTCTCTCACTTTGCCTGCACTGCAACAAAACCTTGATCTGGGCCATTACTTCAGAGAAAATTGCTCAATAGTCAAAACCAATCTGAAAATATTGTGTTGCTATTTCCCTGAAGCTTTTCTCAAGACACAAGTAAAAATAGATACTGGGCTTAATATAAAATTCATGTTTGTACCAAACCAAACCTGCTTCAGATGAATCAAAGCCATTAACAGAGTCAATACCTGTGATCCTACTTTAAAAGAACTTAGATTTTGTTTCTAATGTCATTGCTGATATTTTCTCATGTATCCTCTCACCTCGATATTTTTACCTCTGTGACTTTTGCACTGATCTTGATTGTGCCATCAATAACTTATGAGACACTTCCTGTGTCAGGGAAATGACTGAATAACGTGTTTGTGTATTGATTTTTGTAAAATATTCTGATTCCCTCAATCAACTATACAATGTTTTTGTATATGAATTAAAAGAGAAATAATAAGGAATCTTTTTTTTTTTTTTTTTTTTTTTTGTTAACATACAGTACTGTGCAAAAGGGGTTAGGCTTTAAAAATACACAGGACATGCTTTTAATATAAATTACATGAATTGTGTTTTCATGTATCAGTTAACTTCATACAAAGTGCAGTAAAGGGAACCTAAACCTAAATTTAACCAGTATTTGCAGTGTTTCCCCTTTGCCCTTAAACCAACAACAGTTCTCTGACCTGCACAGTTTCTCCATTTGTGGATTTTTATAATAATTAGTTTGACATAATTATTAGTTACAACTATCACACAGTGACACAATATACTCTATTATTGTGAAGTGGGCAACTGTGTACTTTTTATTTTGGTACTAATATCAAAGTATGATAATGATACTTTTTGCTTTAGCTTAATTTTGAATGCATGACTACTAGTTACGAGAGTGTATACAAAAGCTGAAATATGTTCCTACTTTATAGTACAGCACAGATATTTCTACCATTACTGTATTTGTAACATGTATCCATGCAACTTTTATTATAACTAACACACACTTTTCTGCCATTGTGGGGACTTTGATTTGCATTATTTTCCGGGTAATTACTCTTCACTTTAACTTATTCATTTGATTTAACACCAGCAGTTGTTCCCCACGATATGAGCGTGTGCATATTTAGGTCTTTTTCTGTTTTTTTAATTGCCGGTATTAACCTGGTGGTGCGGGCAGATGAACCGGTTGAACCTCGTTTCTTAAAGAGACTCACATTTAAACAGACAAGCAGCCTAGTGCAAATCCTGTCGTGCTGTTATGTCTGACACAGGAAATCTAATAAAGGTGCTTAAATACTCAAATCTGGGGTCAGTGGGACTAATTGTTTTAGAGTAGGCTGTTTACTCCTGAACATTCTACGTAAGCAAAACAGATTCCAGACATTTTTGACTACATATTGGTTCAGAGATGTGAAACCATCCAGCATGATCTAGTGTCGCTCAACTGGATCGGGAGCGTTTCGAGGCTCCGCCCCCCTAAATGCACCTGTTGTCCCACCTGGAGCCGAGCACCACTGACTGATCGCAGGCCAGGACAGTAGCAGCATGGAAGGTAAGCTCCATTAAGCTCTGATACTGAGACCAATTTATTAACAATTATTTACACGTTTGCGTTAGAGTGAGAGGGCAGATGTGGTGATCAGTGGTGAGTTTAGAGTGCCTTTGTGATGTTATGTTATATCAACAAAATGATTTCTAACATGATTGATCTCATTTGGGTATATGTTAAGCGAGTTTTTAAAGTGACACAGTGGCCACAGCTGGCACATTTCACAAATTAGTTGTTGCTTGTCCCACTGAACCTGAACTCACCACTCATCTGTTCAGTCTAACATCCATGTTTAGTGGGTCTACTGCTTTCTATAAAAACATTTTATAAACAGTGGTTAATGGCTTTATTGATCGGTCACAAACCATTAAAAAGCACAAGTTTGTGGAAAATCCTACGTTAGTATGACACAATTCATTGGTGAAATTTCTCCAATAGACTGTTCCAATATTAACAGTATCTTCTGGATAAAGGCTGCAGGATATCTAGACCAAAATTCATCTATAAACATCTGTTTAACATGCACACTTATTATGATATGATCATTTATTAACATATAGGAGGAGTTTGGAATTTAGCATTTATAAGCATCCATTAACTATGCCATTTATGCTGAAGAAGGTCTTGGGCCTTGAGCCAATCCCAGCTCACATGGTGCAAGAGGACAGATCACCAGTCTATCACAGGGCAGAACTGTTCTAGGAAGAACAGCTGGCACACAAGTCTGTGAGTGCCCTAGGTTTGTGATCAATCCAGTGGTTATTATTTCCCATATCTCTGTCTGACAGGAATTAACTCCAGTGAAAACATGGCAGGAGTGTTCTCCTATGAGAGTTCAGATATCGACTGGTGTGAAGATAACTATAAATACTCTGAACATGTGGTGGAATACTTCAACACTGTAAGCTCTGCAACTACATAGTACAATGTTTATATCATCATCAATATATCATTCAGGATTTTTTTCTTTGTTGTTTTGCAGAATAATATATAAAATAATATAATCACACAAAACCTGCTGAATACCTTCTAGCTATAGGCACTTTTTCATATGTATCCTATTTTGGTTTATTGATTGTTTTTCTTGCAGATGAGCAGCTTTATGTTCTTCATTATATCTCCCATCATGCTCTACCTTCTGCATCCTTATGCCAAAGAGAGGAGCCTGGCAATCCACATGGTCTGGGTCATGATGATTTTTGTAGGTTAGTTCTTCGCTTTCTTTCTTTTATCATGTTGATCCATATATGTGTTTTCATTTAAGACACTTAGAAATGTGACATTTTCACATTGCTTTTGTTGGCTTAGTTGTGGCTTGGGTGCATTTGTCAGCATATACCCACCAGACATATTATTCTCCATACACAGTAGACAAGTGAAGTGGTCCCAAACTGTATCCTGGGGGCACATCAGCACTGTAGTAAAAAGTTAATTAAGAGCTTTTTAAACTGGATTGATTTCACATTAATAAGACATCATTCATGGGCAGGGGTCATGAGGCGAATTGAACTGACTTGTTTGTTTGTGGTTCCCAAACTTTTGAGAGTCAGACTATTAAATAAATCTGCCACAGTTTTGATAACTGCCTTTTCTTTTATGTAATGTTTCAAATAAAAATGGCAAAGATTCAGCAGCAGCACCTTCTTAAAACTGAATATTTTTTGGTTTTCTTATTTTTTATGATACTAAACTGAACACTATTGGGTTTTGAACTGATGGTTGCGCAAAAAACATTTGACATTTGACAAAAAAATGTCCTATCTCCTTGCAGGGCTCTTCTCTGCGTATTTCCACATGACACTTAGTTTTGTTGGCCAGATGTTGGATGAGCTGTCAATCCTGTGGGTGTTGGCATTAGGATATGCCATGTGGTTCCCCCGCAAGCTGTTCCCTTCTTTTATAAAAAACAGGTAAGATAAACTTGTAATTGAAGAACAGATGACTGATTTATGCATCCACATGTCCAAGACCATTATTTCTTTGTTTGTTTTTGGCATCATAACTTATCTCAGCGACAGTTTCCAAGACACACCACTCTGAAACCTAACCTGTGCTAACTGCAGAGCCAGTCTGACAGCCCTGACAGGAGTCACTGTCACAAAAGAGCCCCTGTTTGTCACGTTAGTCACTAACGTGACAAACAGGGGCTCTTACTATTGTGTAAGTGTGGAGCGCCACCTGACCTGTTTAAATATTTAAGCACTAGGTGAGGGAAAGATTAATTCAAATTTGATAAGCACCTGAAAAGAATTCCACAATAACCTGACTCAATAACCTCCTATAGATTTTCTATGCATGCAAAAACTGGCGACTGATTATTAAAAGGGCCTGCCAGGCACGGAGGTCAAGTGGCCCCTAAGCCACAGCCTGTGTTTGAACTGACTGATAACCTTTTGTTAGAAATTCAGATCTCACTGAAATGCAGAAATGATCCAACCTGATCTTTTTGCTTTTTTTGCTCCAAACCAAATCTGATCCAGGTGCAGACACATTTCAATAGATGCAGTGAAATTAGTACAATATCTGTTTTAAGGCACTGTAATATATTAAGTTATAATAACAATATATCCACTGGCAATTTGAAAAATGTGTCATTGCTGTGTTTACAACTTGTTTCTGCTGCCTATAAAAGTCCAGATTTTTAGAAAACAGCCTGCATCTCATGTTTTTCTTGATGGTTTCTTATCACTTTATTTTGTATAGTGTAATGGAGCATTTTAAATAACATCATGTTTTACATGTTTATATAATCTATCTATGCTCTTGATTTTTTCTTTTTCTGTCTGTTCCTCCACAGGACAACATTTACCCGGCTGGTCCTGGTCATTACTGCCATCGCCTCAGTGTCATCATTTGTCAAACCTACAGCCAATGCCTATGCTTTAAACTGCTTCGGACTGCATCTACTTTACACGTTGGCTCTCGAGATGAAATGGTATAAAACTTCTGGTGGTTGTGGCATCTCTATTTGTATTTTGAATGGTTTTGATTTGTTATAATCACTGCTTTTCTCTTCCTCTCAGCTGCAATGACCAGAAGGTGCTGCAACTTGCCAAGATGTCTGTGGTTCTGTGGGTCCTTGCCATCTCCTGCTGGATTAGTGACCGTTTTGGCTGCAGTTTCTGGCAAAAGCTGGACTTTTGCTACCTGCATGGTATTTGGTAAGTCCCCGTGCTTTTTTTAATCTGTCCTTACCTGTCCTTTTTACTCTTTTCACTCTTTTTCTTTTCCTCTCCCTGTTTTGTAGAAATTATATTTACAAATTGTATGTTTAGTGACAAATGTGATGCCACCAGAATTATGTTTCTTATCAACATAATGATGAAATGGTTTTACTAAAAATATCTGCTAACTGTTTTTACTGCAAAGATATTTTTCCATCCACTCATCGAAAAAAAAATATTATGGTTCATGGTTATGTTTAGGCCCACACAGTTAGGGGAAGGTCATGGTCTAGGTTTAATGTAAAAGTCAATAGTGACATGAACCATGACAGAGGGTGTGTGCCCTGTTTTGCACACCCACCATCCACCTAGACCACAAGTGTTACCATAATACACATTATACAAAATATATGTGGGAAAACTAATTAGTAGTAATCTATATAAATATCATAACAGGGTTATGTCTTTTAAGGACATACTCATGTGGATTTGTATTTTCTATATCCTGTAGGCACATTCTCATTGTGATAGCTGTGGCCTATGGCACCACCCTGATAGCTTACCTGGATGCCAACTCTGAGATACCGTATTCACTGCCTGCACTGCAGTACTGGCCAAGTGAAAAATGGGCTGTTGGATTTCCTCACCTTGTCCTCAAGAACACAACCAAAACCAAGAAACAGTGCTGATGATGGCAAAGACATTTCTAACTTTCTATGAATACAGGCCATCATTACAGCAGGCCAGCTAAACAACTCTATCAGCTCCTTACCTTATTGGCAACTTTTTTGTTCTCTGTCATTGTCCAGAGGCTCCATATCTTGTAATCAATCCATGTTTTACGCCAATAATGATTGTAGGCTCAGAGTTTATGTTCAAAAAACACAAAATATTAATTATTAGTTATAGAATAAAGTTTATATTTAGTTATATTTAAATATACCCATTATGTATGTGGTCGCACTGATGAATTTGCCTAGGAGATAGATATTTTTAACACAGCAAATGCAGAATTATGATTGCAATAGTATTATTCTACTGTGATTCAAACATTTGCTTTTATTCTGTCTTTTCAAGATATGATAATCACAATCACAATCACAATCATATCTTGAAAACCAAGTGAATGAACTTGAATGAAGTTCTGCTGTGTCAGTGAAAATGAGAGAGATTAAAAAGCTTGTTTTTGAGAGTTATGTGCTTTTAGTATATATAAATCAAATACTAGTGTTTATTTTTAAGATATGAACAGGTATTTAATTCTCCACATGGGAGAATATATTGATGCACTTATGATGACTCTATTGTTTTCCTAAAAGAACAATAATTACTGTCAGTTTGGTATTACTTTGTGAGGGGAAGCATTACAGTAACGTGTTTACATGGAATTTTAAAATACCTCAACATGTGAGTTGTGTAACTGATTTTTGTTCAGTTTTGTACCAGCAGTAAAGTTATACTGATCTCTGCAGTAGCATGTTGAACAGTTACTTTACTGAGGGGATTTGTAACATTTCAGTGGTACAGGATTTTTGTCTTATTATGAAATATGACTTTAAAGAGCTTTTTGCTGTTTTGTATGACTGAGCCTCACTCACCAAATGACCTTGTTGTTGAATTTGGTGGTGTTTTGAGAATATGCAGGAACATTGTGCCTCAATTCATGTGATCTTTCCTGAAGGATACAATAGATTCAACAATAGATGTTTTTTAAAACGAAATGCATAGCTGTTCTCTTCATTTCAGAGCTCAACAGTGACCTCCTGTGGGTGATGGCACACTCAAAAGAGCAACCAATGCATTTAAAGTTTAAATGCTTGTTACTGACACCTAGATGAAATCATAGGTCCCAGAAAACATAAAACTAAACGTGTGTCTCTAAAAACATGTAAATTCAGAGTCACATCTCGGGGTCGCAACTTGTAATATAGACATTTATTTAATCCAGAAATAGTTGGGGGCCATTGCTTTTTTTGTGCACATTGTTTACAAAAAAGTTTCACTATGTTTTTAGTCATTATGGTAAAATGACAGGTATACCTAAAATTGTTTTATAAAATTCTGGCTTTGTTAACGGGTTTTTTAAAAAAGATTTATCAGTTATAATAAAATTCTACAGTGTGTGTAATATCTATGGGACATGTCTTCATTTTGTATTTCACCCTATTTATATACACTGAAACTGGACTTAAAGGTTGATGACTCAGTACAAGTGAGGCACACTCCAATCTGACAGAAAGGGGGGGGGGGCTTCTTTTACTCAGATTTGGCTGAGACTGGATCAGCTTGAGTGGAAAGACATTAGTATCAAATTTCTTATCACACTGTACATTCAGGGATAAGATCAAATATTTCACATGAGTTTAAAACTGAAAATGTAATTCCTCAAAAAAAATAGAAATAGGTAAAAAAAAAAAGCTGAAAATGTTAATTTGAAAGAACTATATGGAGCATTAGTAGTGTTAGGTATAGATTCTCACAGAACCACATTAAGAAACAGATATCTGACACATTTTCTGCAGCAATTATTTATTATTATAGCTTTGGTCTCCATTTGGATTGAGCAAGTTAAGCTCTTAAAAAAAAAGTCATCTGTTCAGACTCAGTCGCAGCCCTCAGGGGATTAATACAAACTGTAAAAGAAGATCTCACAGTGGAAACCCACACTATAGATCACAAAGGATGGGTCTAGAGGTACAGTTTTGCTGTGCGTGGGGAAAGAAAATTAACAAGTAGATAAACTGTCAAGGTGAACTTAAAGGGGGGTTCTCCCTGTGCTTGCGTGGGTTTACTCTGGGTACTCCGGTTTCCTCCCACAATCCAAAAACATGGATGTTAAGTTGATTGGTGACTCTATATTGCCCATAGGAGTGAGTGTGTGTGTGTGTGAAGTTGTTTGTCTTTGTGTGTTTATATGTGGCCCTGTGATGGACTGGTGACCTGTCCAGGGTGTACCCCTGCCTTCCACCCGAAAGAGAGCTGGGATAGGCTCCAGCAGATCCCTGTGACCCTGGTATAGAAAATGGATGAATGGATGGATGAATTTATAGGAGAAGCAAAGTCTCTACTGTAGCTAAATATAACTCAGGGATGGAGATACTTCATATGTGAGGCAGGGCAGGAATGAAGCTGATAATCCTTAATGAGTATAAGTCAATAATCAGTTGGAAGGTGGTCAGTGTGGCTATATTGTAAAAACAAGATTTAAAATATATTTGTTGCTGTTTCTTTAACACCTGCGATTATCCAGCGGTATACACTCCGCTACAGTAGGCGGCGGTATGCACCTTTTTTAATTCGCCAACCAACGCGAAGAAGAAGAAGCAGAAGAAGGAGAAGTAGGAAAAGAGGAAGGAAGAGGAAGAGGAAGATAAACAATAACAACAACAACAAGAAGTAATGTCACAGCAGATAACTTGAAACGTTAAGTCGTGATTTCTAAAATGTTGGGGAAATGAGAAAAATGATTTGAAGCTGCCAGTTTTAATGTTTACATGTGGCTATCGAGATGACGCTAGCTACAGTAGCTAAGGAGCTAACGTTAACATCAGTAGCTATGTTGCTCAAAATAATGAGGACAACAGGATCGCGTCCTCGTTTCTAGTTTTTAACTTAGTTCATTAAAAAGCTAACGTTAACAATCCCCTATAAACTTTATTCATCCCCAAAGGGAAATTCAGGTAGTCTTGTAGTTAGTCAGTCAGTAGTGAGTGTAGACACTTGCTTCTATAGTTTGGTAAAACATGTGCAGCATCTTCCTCCAGACATCTAAGGACATGGAAAATCAGGTAAGTTTACACTGGCAGCACACTTCCTTAGGAAACCTGAACCTTCTGAAGTAAAAAACTGGTAATTGTGGTGGAAGAAGTACTCAGATCCATTACCTTAGTGCAAGTATACATACCCCAGTGTAATAATACTCTGTTGCAAGCAAACGTCTACTTTCAGAATTTTTACTTAAGTACAAAAACATTAGCTAGTTCCAAATATAGTTACTTGAAATACTCAATGGCATATCTCAGATGTACCATTATTTTGTATTATTGGATCATAGTTATTGATGCATTATTGTGATCATCAGTTTAATCTTCCAGCTCATAAATGTGGAGCTTATATTAACTACCATATATCCTTATATTTGAGTTATTTTACATACTGCTGGGTAGAATTTCCTACTGAGGATCAATAAAGTATGTTATGATTATGCTGTATGTTGTGTTATATATCTGATTCCAAAAACTAACTAGTTACTAAAGCTATAAAATGAATGTAATGGAGCAAAAGCATTTTCCTCTGAAAGTCAAAATGTGAAGTAGGAGAAATACTGAAGTAAAGCACAGATACCATGAATATTTGCTTAAGCGCAACACCTGATTAAATGCACTTTGTTTCTTTTCATTATTGACTACATCAGTGTTTAATGTTTGCCTGGTCTGTACCTGTCATGTATTATCTATAAATGTACTGTGCCTGTTGAGTAGCTTTGTGTCTCTCAGATTCAGAGCAAAAAGAGTCCTGTAAATTTTTACTATGTCTTTGGATTAAGTTAAGGTTAAGTCTGAACTCTCTGAACCCTTTTACAGAAAACTGCACCTAGAATGACTGCTGTTTCTCATAATACTCACAGGTAAATTACAAAGCACATCATTTGTGTCTTCTCAATTTGATTGATTACAAATTTGTTAGAAATTTGTATTATAGAGGTACAATATCAACTGACAGATTCAACATATTTTTGAACCTGAGCCACTGCATTTCCTGTTGTTACCTTGTTGTCAGTGCTTCTCAGAATGCAATGTTTGAATAATCTGTAAAAATTGCATGATTGATCAAGATCCCAGAGTAAGAAGAACTCATTTTCAGATGTCTCTAAAGTGAAAGTGATGGAGTGAAAATAATGGATCATGAATCAAAGATTAGTTGCAGATATAAAATTTCAGACAAAGTCGTTGGGCACATTGGAGAAAAGTTACTGGTATATGTGCATTTTGATGGTTTCACTGGACTGACATGCAACAATAACAGTTGTGTCAGATGTGCAACATAAAGCCGGATTTTTTTCTGTTTACTGAATAATGTTTTATAAAATTCATGTGTTGTGCTAAAACGTATTTGTTTTTAAATCAAATAAGAGTGTTTTTCTGTGAGGCATTTCTTTATTTTGTATTTATCTCCGTCCCTACATACTGAAAAGGAGAATTTTACTCATTGCTTTCTAAATACAAGTGGGACACCCTCCTGTCTGATAGACAGGTGGGGCTTCTACTCAGATTTGACTGAGGCAGACTGGATCAGACTGAGCAGCAGGAGACGAAGGGGAGGCACCAAGCCAGTGAGAGAGTGGTGACCTTCTGTTCCAGAGCTGAGGCCCGATAATCTCACATCAAAGTCTGAGCACCACAGAGATGGGTTTGCAATGGGCCCTTGCTCCCTGACTAGAAAAGAGATGTCCTCAATCCACACACGTACTGCTTTCTTTTCAGATGAAACATTTGAAATTCAACCAGTGCACTGGTTCACTTGAGCCAGACTGTGTAACCTCATTATGGCTACATGCTGAGTTAGGGGTAATAATACATTTATCCACATATGACCAATTTTACAACTCATTTTCCCCAATGTTACAGAGCATACATTTTGTCATGCATAACTCCTTTTGAATTATTGTGTAATTGTAATGCTTAAGAGAAGGAAACCCCTTTTTATCATGATTCATTCTAATCATTTAGATGTTTGCTACCCAAACTGACATCTTAAATCAGCATTGACTGCATTAAATGTTATCAAATAATTGCCAATTAATTTCCAAACAAATAATAGATCGCTACATTTGATACTTTTGTTTTACCAAAGTAATATTTGTTTTAAATTGTTCATGGGCAACCAGTGCTTTTCAAAATAATGCTAATCAGTGAAAAAAGATTAATGAATTCCAGTTATCAAGTAGACCTAGAAGAACTAAAATTTGCATGTGTACCTGCAGGCAGCCACGCACTGCTCCCCATGTGCCCATAGAAAACACTGTATCTTGTTTTCTGTCATGATCCACTAGGTGAACATCTATGTTTTGTTGTGGATATTAAACATGTCTCTAACCTGGAATTCTTCCAGTGTTATACTATCTGGTGCTACCATGATACTCGTATATTACTTTTAATAATAACTAAAATACAAAGAAATGAACAGATCAAAGTGGAAGTCTTAATTGAGTTCATTTAAATTTGAAATAAATGGATTTTGAATGCAGGACTTGTAACTAAGTATTTCACACTGTTGTGAAATAGTTGTAAGTAAAGGATCTGAATACTTCTTTCACCACTGAATATTAAGACATATTAAGTAGCATGGGTGAGATATAATGCTAATCTCTTAAGATTATTAAAATTGCATTTGCCACAATAATAGCAATAGGTGAAATGTGAAACCCATACAAAAGAGTCTGGAGTAATCAATTAGCATCATGTGCATTTTACAATTGAAACAGAGGAGCAGCCATTGGGACAAGCTCGCTGTCACTCGAGAAAACCACCAACAAATGCTTTAATTGTATTTGCAGCTCGGGGACTGCCCCTCCTCTCGGGTGTTCTGATTGGTTTCTTTTAAGAGTTCTTAAAATTCCTGCTCTCCGATTGGCTGAGCGAGCTTTCTGTTTTGGTCGCCTGCCAGCAGCCGTCTGAAGGGGAGGGGTTCCGTCTGCCTTCCGCTTCTGGGCTGGATTGACACACAATGAGGATCCGAGGCTGGGGAGACGGTCTACAAACGCCGCTGTAAATAAATACAACAATCACTGAGACCAGAGGAACATGGAGAACCAGGTACAGTGGCTTTTCTGTGTCCTTACAGAGTCTGAACGTTTCACGGTAAAAACGGATCCTGTGTTGTGCTAGCCAGAAGAAAAAACGCTCCAGCGAATGAAGTGGCAGTTGTTCGGCTCTGGAGCTATGCTAACTGGGCACTCATACATCGGTATTTACCGCTAGCTAGCTTCGGTTACCACACCATTCAGCACCGCTGCATGCCCGTAGTCACCACCAGCCACACAAAGAAATGTACACCCGCTGTTTATTCTGCTTGGCTGTGTTTAAAAAGCACACGGACACAACTCAGCACCCTGAAGATCAATTTGAGCCGAGGTTTTGTGTAGCTAAGCTAAGCTAGTCTACCCACCAGGAGAGTGTCGGCCGTTGGCTAAAGCTAAGGAGCCGCTATGAGATTTGTCCTCTCCAGGTTTGGCTGGAAAGGCGGGGTGGTGTCTCCACTGCCAGCGGCCTGGTACCTTAACATGCAAGGTTACTTTAACTAAGAAAGACCGCACGCCTTCTCTGGTATCTTTGCATCACTTGCAGGAGTTAGTTAATATTAAAGGCTCACCACACTCCTGGTTGTGGACCAATATGCATGTAGCCTGGAGGAAAAGCTGACACATTCTGTGGGGCAAAGGCTAAACTTGAATCCAGTCACTGACTGATCATTATAAAGCAAAGAACCCAGAATATAAAACTGAATTTTAACCACTGGTCTGCAGACCCTTTGATCTGGCAACAGACCATTTAATAGCACTGCATGTTTCATAATCTAAATATGTGCAGTTGAAATTTAAGTTATCATAGAAAGCTGCATAATTTATTTCAGAAAACTGAAAAGAGGGTAAACAAATTACACAGGAGGAGATATTGCTACAAAAAGGGCTACTCTCCGAATGCCTGAGGTTATTCAGGACTGTATTTCAGAAGGTTAGGCCACACACACCCATGGAAAGTGGCTTGGCCACTTTCTTGGAACTGGTCCCCATTCAGCTTTGGTTCCTTTTGAAGTTTTAACTAGATCTGTGAATGTGCATCCACAGGAAGCTTTAGCCATAAGCTAAAGGATAGTGTAGTTATAGATTTGTTATGAATAAATGAATTCTACCTTGTAGGAGGTTACAACAAGGTTTAGTTCTTTGTTAAAACCAATTGAAAGAGGTGTTGATTCAACTTTATGGTAATTTTGAAGGCTGCTTTGTATTTAAAGGTGTGTCTGATATTTGGTTAACCCTCACTAAAGTAAATAATCATTATAATCATCATACATTAAGATTTATTGGAATGTTATTTGTATTAGACCACATTCGTTTAGACAGGGGGACTTGATAAACTTGAGGTTGAGTGTAACAGAGCTAGAAGGACATCAAGTTCAGTCTGTAAATGTTTTATTTGAATGTATTTATTGTGTATAAGAGCATCATGATACAGTCAGCAAAAATGATAACTCTAACTGCTCCATGCGTGGACAGTGAAGTAGGGTCGTAAATTCCACTGTTTTTCAAAGAACCTATTTTGCAGAGATCTGTGTATGAACACTGCTGTTGGGATGACAGGATGAGTGGTCATGCAGCTTGTCATAATCCACACATACTCATTCACACACCCTATTTCCAACGCTCACTGTTTTCCCTGGTTGCTTCAGATAGGCAGCAAATCCCCCGTGGCTCTCTGGGATTGTGCATTTTCCAATACAAGTAACTCTTTTCACCTCTGTGTGTCATCTTTTTAAACCATCGTTTAAGGTTTAGTACGATGAAGGATTTAGCTGAGGCTTCCTCAAAACAAAGCTTTTGTCATGACTGTTATTGTGTTTCCTCTTTTAGGAAAACTTTCTGACTTTTGATCTCAGTCATTTATTAGTTGGAAGAGATTAACATGGTCATGAGGGGTGTTATTTACATGGCAGCTGGGAGTTCATTGTTTTCATGGGAGCCAGTGTGTCTGCCAAATTTTGTATTTCCTCTCAATTGGAGCTCTGTGTATAAGAAAGAGAGAGGGAGCATTCACACATCATCTCAATATTAGTGGCTTTGTGTGATTTGTTTTTGTATCCCGAACGTTGCCTTTAGCCAGGGGTGACTAAATGTGTTGCCTCAAGTTATTTTGTGTTACCTGATATCAGTAGAACTGAATGACTGAGACATCAATATGTCGTTTTTAGATTTGTTCCTTGTGTTTTATATGTTCAAGCAGTTTGACCCAGTTCAGGTGACATCCAGCTCTGTCATTGTCTTTTAATTACAGTCTTGTGTTTTCCCTAGAGCTAAAACAGTCAGTGGATTCATTGATTTGCATTAAAATAAACTGGGAACAACTTTAATAATTTCTCTATTGTTTCAGTCATTTTTTTCAAAGAAGTGGCCAAACATTATCTGGTGCAGTTTCCTAAATTTGACGATTTGCTGCTTTTCTTCATTGTGTGTGATATTATATTATAAATCCCTCTGTGTTTTGAACAAAATAAGGTAATGAAGTCATCACATTGCCTTGGGCATTGGAAGAAATTGAAGTGAGCATTTGAGCATTTCTATCATTTAAGAGCCTCCTGGGTGCTTTTGTTTTTTAATCATTAGTAAATTACATATTTACATAGCTTCTGTTTGGCTCATTATCATCCCAGTGTTTATGTTGTCCTCATCACATTTTTGATTTGTGCTGGCTGCTCAAAGTGAGGGGGGGGGGGGGTTTATGATTGTAGGGACTTCACGGCTGCTCACTGGGTGTGGTGGAGTCTGGAGTTTAAGGGCATTACTGCCACAGAATGGCCGGGCCGAGTGCCAGGCTCAGTTTGTGTGTGTGCATGTGTGTGTGTGATCTAGAGATTGGCAGACCAGCTCATTTCAGTCCTGTCCCCTCTAATCCCCGCACTCAGTCCCAGCTCACGAGCTGCTCAGTGCAGGGGCCCAGTTCCCCTCATTCTTCTGTCCTCCCCTGGCCATAAAGTACCTTTCTGTCCCCTCTTGTCTCTCACTCATCTACCCCACATCCTCTTCACTCTCAATGCCAATCACCGTCATCGCTCCAGCACAGTGTCATTTACGTGTCCCCTTGCCATCATTGTTCTTGTCAGAGAGAGGTAGCCCAGCAATGAATCCCTCTCCTGAGCAAACCTTTTGAGATCTGTCAACTCAAGCAGCTAATACTCCTATTCTACAGGGAGCGTCCTGACACCAATCCAGCTTTGTGTGTGTCCAGGCTAAGTGTTCAGCCTCTCCTGTATAATATGAGGTCCACACACTCAGGGATTTTGTTTATGGTGGAGCCAGGTACTAGTCTCTTGGATTAATGTCACTATTGGCGTTCATTATATTTCATAGTATCTTAATGTCTTGAAAAGTCTTAAAAATATCAGTTTAACTTTCATATAAACATGCCTTAAAATGTTAAAAAAGCGTTTAACTTCATTTAGATTTTTACAAAGATGTTACAAAATGTTTTTGTTGGTGATATTTAGGGAGGACTGAGCTACTATTGTTCCAAACCCTAAATTGGTTATTTATTAATTTAATTCATTCAGCTCTGTGTCCAGTGTCATATTGAGTTTAATGATTACTTAATTATATTATTAGGAATGTGCTTGGAAATAATGATGCAATTATTTTCATTTTCTCTTGGTAAATAAGTCCGAACTTTATTATCCTTGCTCATTTTTATTTGTGTTTAATACAGACTGTGAAATCCATGTTTTGCTATCTATGTGGTTTTATAGTCGTTGGACCTAAAAAAAAAAAAAAAAAAGTCTCAGCCTAAAAGGAGCAACTCTAATTTGGCACTGCCACAAACAATTATGTTTATTAATCTTCAGATTATTTTAGGATTTCTTTCAGGCAACAGTGACTGATATCTTCAGATGTAAGTGTTGGTACATGACAAACAGTTTTAATAAGAACTGTATATTGCAAGTTACGTTAATGTGTGACAGCAGGCAGAACTGTGTAAACAAAGCAGACGAACAAGGTAAAAGATGGCATTATTTTGCCTTATGTAGCCAACACTCTGTAAAAGGTGTTTAAGCCAACGGAGCCAATATGTCCAATTTGGCAAAGCACCTCGCCGACAAGCAAACTTTTTTTCACAATCAGTCTGATGAGGAAATTAAGGGCAACTGTCTAATTCAACTATCTTTCTAACTTATCTAAGTTTGGTATTGTAACAACACTAATACAGCATAATTTGTAAGATCATCCCATATATTGTTCTTTACAGCTCTATAATAGCAATATGGCTGCAAGTAATAGTTATTCTCATTAATCTACTTAGTAGATTAACTAATTAGTTGGAGTTATTTAATTAGTCTTGTTTGAGCTTAAAAGCATCAGACAGATTTCCATAGTTCCTAGGCAGCTTTTTCAGATATCTTGTTTTGTCCAACCAAAAGTTCAAAACCCCAAAATTTTCACTTTTCTATTATAGAAGAAAAAGGGGGTATTCACATCTGGAAGCAGAATGGATGTTGCCAGTGAATTGATGGCACTTTTACACAATAAATTATTCCAGCCCACTTGAAATTCTTGTTCTGTTTTATGACACTGTATTTTCTATGCACCTTGTAACTCTGCTTTTGAAAGGCACTAGAGAAATTAGGTTTACATAGTTACGTGCTAACACATGACATGTTTTATTTTGGGACATAAAATACACTAAGATTTGCTGTCTCACAGCGTACATGGATATGGACTTATTAAAGAAAACCCTTAAATTTACATTTAAATCTTTCCCTTGTGAGAAAGCGGTGGTTCCAGGTGCAGTTAAATAAATATAATACAAGTCAGCAGAAGCACAACGATCTCAAGTCACGTTAGCTTCCTCTGTTTATGAAGCGTAGATAATGGCTGACATGTTCTGATTTTACACCTTTATCAGTTTCTTGATTTGAATTTAAAAAAGTCTCATCCTGCCCTTGTAGTTCACATTTTATCTTGCGAATTTGATAAAATTTTGATAACAGTAATTTCTTATCTAGATAATACATATCATAATAGTGTTAGTACTAACTTACAAATCCCCTGTTTCTCCATTGTGTCAACTGGGGCTATGTCTTTGCAGCCGGAAGAGCGACTGTCATCTCTCCCTCCTTTCATGTTCACAATTCTTTGCCATGTGCTGTGCCGCGAGCAAGTTTCTTCACAGGCTTGAGTCTGGGGTTTGATTTGAGTACTCAGCTGCAATTGTGTGGCTCTTAATCTGTAGACGGTCTTTGTACTGTTTGACATGATACTTGTGAAGGTGGTAAAAGAATTAGTGGTAATTGAGGCTGTTGTAGGGCCCTGTCTGCAGCATAATTTATAAAGTACAGTTTTCTTGTTCGTGTCACTCTTTTCATAACCAAACCATAGCTATGCAACAGAAGTAGCCCCTCCTATAGGTATGAGCTCCTTGTTTTGTCTTGGCTGATCAGACTTCTCCTGTTTGGCATTAGTCTTCTCTGTGTGAGTGGACTAATCTCATGTTCTGTTTTGCCTACATGCACGTCCTGTTGAAAATGCCGTCCAAACAATGAAACATATTGTTGTAAAAAGTGATTTGAAACCACGAAATCAATGACAGAGTAACATGATACGTTCTTCTATTGTCAAACAATATGAATCACCTTATTGCACAGCCTTGTGTACAGCATATGCTTCCATGCCTATGGTCTTAGTGTAAAAATAAACGGTATTTGTTTTTGTTTTTACTTGTCCCTTTTTAGTGCACAGTGCAGGTGAAGCTGGAGTTGGGTCACAGGGCCCAGCTAAGGAAGAAAGTGACATCAGAAGGCTTCACCCACGATTGGATGGTGTTTGTCCGAGGGCCAGAGACCGGTGACATCCAGCACTTTGTTGAGAAGGTTGTCTTCCGCCTTCATGAGAGCTTCCCCAAACCTAAAAGAGGTATGTATGCCAGAGAGATACACAAGCAAGTTTATTTATGTGAAATATTTCATTAACACAGGTATACCAATTTGTAGTTTCTGACCATCTACTGCCACCTCTTCCTTTTCTGAATTTTTACATATTTCACATTTGGAAGAAATTCTAATACTATTTATCTCGCTATATTTCTGCCCCTTCTGTGCATCGGCGTCCCCCTATTCATCTTGAAAATGTGTATTCAAGTCAACACACTTGGTTAATTTATTTGCAAGGTGGGAAGATATGGGCAACATTAAAATCTTGACAAATATAACAAATTATGCTACATATACAATAATCTTTTATTATTAAAATAACCGCTGCCTTTGCACAGCCTGCCTTTACGTCTAAGGCTATTAGGGAATGCAACAAACCTCCTTCTTTGCATGATGATGATGGATTTCAGCCTTGTCAACATTCATTTGACAAAAATATTTGTGTTGTAAAGGCTATGTTAGTGTTTGTGTCTGGCTGCCCAGGGACTGCAGATGGTAATTAGCTAGGATCTAAATCTGGTGCAATACATTTCTTTGTATGAGATTCATGTTTTTTGTACATGGCCCCTGACAAATAAATGTAATAAACTAAGAGTTTGGTGTATTCCATTAACTCCTCTATTATGCCAGTATCACTCTATTGATGAGAATATTGTAAGTGCAATATTCCTGAAACAAGTGTTGCCTTTGGCACATCTGTTTGTTTACAGTATGCAAGGAGCCTCCGTACAAAGTGGAGGAGTCAGGATACGCAGGCTTCCTCATGCCTATCGAGGTTTACTTCAAAAACAAGGTAAGACTGACCAGGCAAATGAACTGTGGGCTGTTAATAAGAAACCACAGATTGTGTGACAATAAATGAAACTCTTTGTACTTCAGTATTCTTTGAGTTTTGTAAGTGGATTTTCTAAATGTTGTGGCTGTTATGTTATGGAAACAGTATATGTGGATGGTGCTTATGAATGGTACGGAAGCCCTGTTTGGTCAGGGTTAACATTACGGAGGGAGGTGGTGAATAAAATATATTACCAGTGTTCCTCAGTAATTCAGCTCATCATTTCAGATGGCATTGTAACCATGAAAATTAAAGGATGTGGTCTGTGATACAAATGGACAGTCTGTACAGCTGACCAAAAGTTAATATCAGGCAATATCTAGCTGAAATTGGTAAAGTTTTACACTGAGCTATTTGGAGTACAAAAAAGTAGTGGGAAAAGCAACAGATAAAACTCAGAAACCTGCTTTAAAACACAAGGACATCACTCTACACAGAATTTAAAATTACTGAAGGGTCAGTTGGTTTTGCTAAAATGAGTAGATAACTTGAATGTGATTAAAATCCTGACAAGCACAGATAGTGTTAAATTCAAATTCTGCTTTATACTACCTTGTCATGCACACAGGAATTCTCTTCAGGCGAAAACATTTTTTATTTCTGTAGGGATCTACTCAAGGTTAATTATTTAACTTGATAAAGAAAACTGGGTTTTCCTTTTACTTGAGATTTCTGAAATCAGGTTATCAGTCTGAAGCAGGAATAATCAGATTGCTTAAGTGCATATACAAGCAGTGATGGCTCAGAAGCTTTGATGGACTGGTATTTTTTTGTGAATGGCTTCACATTGAATGGCTTTAAGGATAAACTCTTTAATATGTTAGACGCTCTTATATATCCTCTGAGCCTATCTGGATGTTTGATTGTGTTAGTAAAACATTTCTCTCTTCAAGTGAAACAATTTACATGAGTACACGCTGTTATACTGGCTCCCTTAAGTCTCCATCAGCCGTTTAAATGAATAATGAAAGAAAGAACCACTTTACTTTCATTACAAGATAAGGACAACACTTAGGATGTATATGCACATTAGTGTACCATTGCCTCCTACATGTCTTCATAAAATTAGACCTCTGGACTGCATCCAAAAATTGTTACATTTGCCTTTTATGTGCAATTAACTTGAACACAATGGACAAATCTGTCAGGAAGATGAAGAAAATACTTGAAGGGAAGCAAGAGGAGTGTAAATTTGAGCAGCCATTAATGCACCTCACATTTTTGTTTATAAAGACTCCCAGGAGCATCTTAATGTCATTTCCTCTGTGTTAATTGCCTTCTCTACAACTCTCCAACATTTTTTCAGGGATGTTAACGGTTTCTTATCAGCATGTTGGCTGCTGTTATCTTTGTCTGTTTTTAAGCCGAAGTGAGAGTTCCTTTATTTTAACTTTTGGTGTGCAGTTAGTGAATACTGAAGCACAGGAGTAACAGAGTTGCAAACACGAAATGACTGTATCTCATGTTGTACAAAGATGGTTAAAGTGACAGAGATTGCTTAATGAAACTGTTTACCCTGTTGTCTTCATTCAGGAGGAGCCGAAAAAGGTGTGTTTTAACTATGACCTCTTCCTTAACTTGGAAGGCAACCCCCCAGTCAACCACCTTCGCTGTGAGAAGCTCACCTTCAACAACCCCACCAAAGAATTCAGGAGAAAGCTGATCAAAGCTGGAGGGGTGAGGCAGCCTGACACATTGGCTGGTTGCCAGCTTGAAGGGACTGATGACTGAATGACTGAGTACAGTCAAGTTCAGATGCAATACTACAATAACAACAACTGCTGTCTAATGTATTTTACAATAAATTCTCAAATAGTGTCTGCTGCAAAGTCAAGAGCACTTGTGCATTCATTCTTGTCACTATTGTAACACTAGTATGTATAAAATTCTTCTTTCCTCAAAGTATACACTGGATATAGATGTTACATTAATGCAGAGATTCAGTACTGACAAACTGCCATTACAACAGTTAGACAGTATTATTTTTTTCCACTATTAAATACGACATTTTCCATCCAAAACAATCTGTCTGCTCGCCTGTCACTGACTATTAAACTTGAATGTCTGAGCTGTCATTTTGGGCATTCGTCTTGCTGGTGATTTCGCAGAATTAACCTTTGAATCATCAATCAGATCTTGAAATCTTTAATTTTGTTCCCTACCAAAAGAAACTTTATAGGTATTACATTTTACTTACAGTACTCACAAAATTCTCTTTTCTGCTTTGGGCAGTGATGTTACTTATAAAATGTTTTCGTAACAGATTCCAAGCTGTTAGGAGACATTACACATTGATAGCTTAGCTTGATAGATTGTGCACATCAGGTTTTATAGTGAACACGTCTCTGCTGCTAGCTACAGTAGGTATGAAACTTATCTCACAAAGGGCAAATGCTGTAGGAAAAACTTGCATTCCACTGTATGTAATCTTTGCGAATTCTGCACACATTCTGTCACCTACTTCACATATAATAGAACGATTATGTTTATGTTTTGACAAGTTTTAATCGTTTAACCTCATTTCGGTGGGATAATTTTTTTTCTGTCATTTTTTTCTGCGGATGTCTATTTTCTCTGCACATTACAGGTTAAATCTCTCAAAGCCTTTCTGTACACAAATTTGGATTTTACAGTGCGTGAAGTTTGTATAGTGGCTATAAAGCTTTTTTCTTTTTTTTTTTTTTTTTCTTTTTTCTTTTTTTTTTTTTAAACTTCAGGTATTGGTGGTTCCAGAGGGGGCTGAAGCTGTGTCCAGGCCCAGTCCAGACTACCCAATGCTCCCCACCATCCCCCTTTCTGCTTTCTCAGACCCTAAGAAGACCAAGACCTCCCATGTTTCAAAGGTTGGTTATTTTGCTTAAAAGGTATTATCTCAGGTATCTCACTAACACTGTTTCGGTTTCCTGTTCATTTGTCAGTGCTTCCTGTCAATGATCTTTCCAGTCAGTTTTTATTGACATATTTTGAAAAATCTAGGGGTAAGTACATTGTATGCCCCTAACACAATCACGTAATTGGCCTTTGGAGCAGGCTGACTAAGGCTTCTAATTGTTGCCAGCTGTTTTTAACCTCTGTATGCATGTATGCAGAATTACTCAGACTGCTAGCCGACCGGAAAAAAGGGCACATCGGGAGAAAACACGAAACTGATCCTCTTACATTATCCAGTTTTGCAAGTGTTATTCTGTCAGCCCTTCACAGACTAGTTATTTTTATAAGGTTTCTTCTGTGTGTGCCCTTTCTTCAAATTAAGACTAACTTTTAGTTGTGCCAATGGTAAATGACTATTTGTGTCCTAGAGTATTTGTCCCTTCTTTTTTTTTTTTTTTTTGACTTAGTAAAACATGTTTCTTCAAGCCACATTATTGTGGCATGAGTGGGTGTGTGGTGAGTACTTGGTTTCATCCAGCTGTGTCCATCTGCTGACTTAGAAAAGGTCCATGAGAGCCAACTCTGAAGACACACAACCTCAGTCTGTTGAGTCTTGTTTTTCCAACAGTGAATGAATATAATACAATCTCTTATGTACATATCAATTTTAATAGTGACAGTTTTAAGCTGTTTGCTGATATGTAGCTGGATAGTGTGGAAATACCATACTCTCCATGTGTCAAGAGCTCTTTTAAAAGTCACTGATTTGGCTGTGTGCTGTGGTGGCTTTGTTTTTAATACACGTTTACCTTTTTTTTTTTTTAACTTCAAAAGGTGCATCTCCACAGCAGGAACTTTCCTTGTAGGACAGGCACTTTTTAAAGAACTCGGTTACTTCCTGTATTTCCACTGGACAAACTGGGATCTAAATTTAGTTCTGGGGTGATAATATTACCCCCCAAAAGTCCTCATCTGGGAGTACTGCTTTTTGAAGGTTCAGGAACTTATGGAGTGGGCCTTGCAGCACTGACATTGCAGAGAAAGACAGTAGCATTTTCTGCAGCCTTGTAAGACCTCCACCACTTTTAAATATCCACAAATGCAGACATGTTTTGCTTGTAGTGTGTGTCTGACTATAATTAGGATGGAGTCGCCCAAGATATGTTACAGCTGATGGACTGACAACAAATTCCAGACTTTGTTGACATTCTTGTGGAGCACAGTGATGCGCACATGTATGGCATGAAAGGTTACTGTCGTTTTAATACAACAAATTTTTACACTTGGAAACTTCCTGGAACTTTTGGTGGGATAGCATCTAAAAATAAATGTGATCATTTGACAGCTGTGAGGCTAAGAGTCTAATTTCATGTTAATTATGAATTGCTCAAGCCTGTTTGCCTCATTCCTTATTTGCCTTTGGTTGTCAGTCCAGATTAGCAGCTGGCAGTAGCACCAGTTTGTAAATATATCTATTTTGTAGCTCAGAGCAGTGTAATATCTTTAACTTGTACTTATGTGGAGTTTTTTTTTTTATATATATAGTTTTTCTGCTGCATTCTGGAGGGAATGATACCTATGAACTCCTTGACAAGGTCTTTCGGCAGATGAGCTTGTATCCTCTTAAAGAGCCTTGAGCAGAGGGTTTAAGAGCAGAGTGTCAATGACAGTACTGCTGACAGCACTGCTTTTTCTTTCTCTCCAGGAACCCAGCAAAGAAGGAAGTGGTGGCAGCAGCAAAGGACCCAAACCACACAAGCTGACCAAGGAGCATCGCGAACGACCCCGAAAAGACTCTGAGAGCAAAGCCACGTCGAAAGGAGACAATGATAGAGATGGCAACAGCAAGAGTGGCCGTGACCCCTCCTCCTCATCCTCGTCTTCAAAAAAGCCGTCAGAGATCAAAGTTAAAGATGAAGTAAAGGTCTTACCTAAGGCTGCTTTCAAGGAGCCTAAACTCACTTTGAAGGAGTCAAAGATGGAGGGCATGTCCCCTAAAGGAGGGGGGGTTGGGAGTGGAGGGGGTGGTGGGGGAGGAGGAGGCGGGGGAGGCCCAACAGAGTCCAAAGCTCCAGGAAAACGACCCTCCACAGTGGAGTCTCCCAAACCCAGCGCTAAAAAGCAAAAGAAAGGCAGCTCTGAGGGGCCAAAGGGGCCTGCCGGTGGGGCTTTCACAGGAACTTCTCCTCGTGTCTCCTCAACATCTGCAGCCAGTCAGCCCTACTCAGATAAGAAACCTCCAAAGGAAAAAGGTCGCTGGGCCAAAGGCAAAAATGATACACAGGAGCTGAAGGAGCCCAAGAAACTTCCGGAGTCAGAAGAGTCAAATTCAGAGGATGAAGCATCTTCAAAGTCAGAGGTACCAGGACTGAACAGCTGCTTCTGAAGAGCAGCAATGGCATTTACAGATACCAAGCAGGCCAAATTTATTTGCAATTAACTTTTTTGTATGATTCTGTGTACATTTGATAATTTTCTTCTCCTCTTCCTACAGCAGTCAGCCCCTTCCAGTCCCTCCAACTCCAGTTCGAGTTCTGACTCCAGTTCAGACTCAGACTTTGAGCCAGGACAGAAACAAGGGCAAGGTACTGTTGTCTCAGCCAGCTTTAGGCCTATATTTAAACTTTGAAGATTAGGTGTGTTTGAAAATTCAAATGATTTTCATGTCAGGTGAGTAGTATTATTCTAGTAGTATTATAATTTGTGTAAATCTGTCCTCCTTTCCCAGGCCCACTACGATCCATGGTGGAGGAGATCCAGTCAGAAGAGTCTGATGATGACGACAGCAGCTCAGAGGAGGAGACACCCATCAAGACCAATCCCCCCAACCGCGACTCTCGGTGGGTCTCTCTAAAGTCCTCTTCACAATATGAAGGGAGGACATGTCAAATCTGTCACAGTTCTGTGTCCATTATTTGTCCTCTTCTCTTGTTTGTTTTCATAAAGAAATGGTCCTCCTCATCGATTTCCATTTCCGGACTTTTTATATTTTCTCTACTACGCCTCTTAGCCAGAGCATTAATGTTCCAACAATTATAAATGCACTGCAGTCTTTAAGCACCTTAATGTTTTTTCTACCACACTAATTTTTTCTCTTAACTCTTTTGTCTACTATTGTAAGGTTTTTAGTTTTATCACTGAAAGATGAATGCTACATAAAACCTGTATTTTATTTATCTGTCTTGGAAAATATTGGCATGTAATAATATCACAAATGCATCCACATGTAAGTACAATGCAGAACAGTACAACGATGTATTTTTTTCTGTCGCCTTATGTGTGATTGACCTCTGACCTCGTCCTGTCCTTTCAGACTCAGCCTGGACAGTGAGAGTGACAGCAGCGAAGGCTCACACCGCCCCAGTCGAGACCCCGCCCCGCCACCACAGAAACACAGTTCCTCCAATAACAAAGTGAGTCTCAGAGAGTTCTTATTTTTACGGCTTCCTTACATTGGCATTTTGACAAGGGCTAAATAATTTCACCACAAAAAAATTATAAGAAAACATTAAAGGTTGTAGACTGTCTTGAGTCAGGGTAGGATCTACTCATTTCAGATTCTGCTTTTACTTGTTCTTAACATTGTGCATTCATACAGTGTTTAGCTGTCCACATCATCCTCGGCCAACGTGAACAGGAATTTCCTAAAGCATTATTTATTTTTAACTGCGGTTTTGCAAGTAAAATTAACATGGGAAATTAGTGGTGTATGTTTGAGAGTTATGTATGAGTAATACTATCAAAACTTTAAACAACAGCTATTAGTTTAGACTGGGAGGGGAGAGCTCAATTTGAAATACATGCTGCATTTTTAATGGATTTTTTTTGTGATTCCTTCCCCATGCAAAATAGCCTAAAGCTATTTAGCAAACAGACATAGAAACCACAGTGTTTCAGGACCGCACCAGGCTTCTACTTACATTTCAGCTGTGTTAACTGTCCTTGGTGACCCAGATACTCTCATGGTCTCATACCGCTGCTTGTCTGTCTTCTTTGTATCCTCTCTTTTTATTATTATTTTTTTTTCTTTTTTTCCCCCTCGGTTTCTGATTGCTGTTCTGCAGGTGTCGGGAAGAAAGAGTCCAGATTCCTCATTTCGCTCAGAGAAGGTGATGAAGAAGGGATACGACAAGGTAGGAAGGGTAAATCAAACTTTTTATGTTTCAACTTGCACACACACATTCAGTGTTTTTATCAGTGTTCAGTGAGTGCAATAATGAATTCAAGATGCAGTAATGGCCAGTGAATTGATCCAGATGTGCAGACAGACTCTGGCCTATGAACCCTTGAAAAGAAATCTTTTCACGAGCTGATTCAAGTAGTGATACAGTGAACCTCTGGTAAACTGATCTTATATCAAACCATCATATTAAAACATCTGCTGAGTCTCATGGAGATGGATTTTTTTTTTTTTGGAGACCTTAAATCCCATATTGACTAAATACAAAGAATGTAGAAGCAAGACGTCTAAAGTTAAACTCTGTGTTGGTCCTAGTCTGTCCTGGTCCATTTACTCAATGGATGTAAACTGTGAACTTTTAAAAAAAATATTTTCAGCAGAGCCCCGAATGGAGCAATAAGACATTTAACTACAATAACTCGTTTAGCTACAAGTTTTTAAAGTTTTTATGTATAACCAAAAATCATACACTTAGATTTAGTAGTTTTAAAATCTTGACAAAATATTGAACCCTCCACAGGGTTTCCCCTTCTGCTTTTTACCAAATGGGCTGATTGTTTCAAATTTTCCAACCTGTAAAAACTTGCTGCCCAGACTGAGCAAGCTAAATGTGACTCATCAAGTCAGTCTGCTGAGCTTGATAGTCTTCTCTCACTCCCACTCTTATCTCGTCTTTAGTAGTGTACTGATTGTGTTTGTTCTCTCCTGTTATATCTGCAGGCCTACACAGAAGAACTGGTGGACCTCCATCGCAGACTGATGGCTTTAAGAGAGCGTAATGTCCTACAACAGGTCTGTGCTCATGCCTCTGTTTTTGTTGGGTACTTTTTGTTATTTTAATTACAATTATGCCATATTTTTTGTTAAAATACTGCATCAGATAATGTTTTGGCTCTTTTTAGTTGGTGTCTTCTTATGCATGAAAAAAAATGCTGGTTGTGTTGTGTGTAAAAGAATACAAAACTCTAATATTCAGGGGTTTTTTTTTTTCAGAATAAATGTGCATATGGGTGTTATGCATATGGTAAATGACAGTAACTGTCTCCTGCCTTTTTTCTAATCTGTCAGATTGTCAACCTGATTGAGGAGACAGGTCACTTCAATGTGACCAACACCACGTTTGACTTTGACCTCTTTTCACTGGACGAGTCCACTGTCCGCAAACTACAGAGCTACCTGGAAGCGACGGCCACGTGACAGGAAACGGGAACCGCTGTATGGATGGCGGCAGAGGTAGACTCACCACCACGTCTCTTCTTTAAGGAGGCAACGTGCAGCCACATCTGTCGCAGCTGTTTCACATGACTGACTAAACCATCGAGCAACTACCACACAAAAGGAAACATACGAACAAACGCAAGCACAGATGAAAACACACAACCTTCACGTGATGCTGGGGAGGAAATCGGAGGAGGTGGTGTGGAGGGGGAGCACTGGAGTAGCTGAACTCTGTCCACAGTCAGGATTTTCACTACACATCTCTTCTTCCGAGTCTGTGCAGAGCTGTGGAATGCACCCCACACCCCACACCCCCCCTTCACTCAAATTGCTCCCGCCTTTGCAAAACCCAATACTTCCCCTCCTCCTCTTCCTCCCTGTTCACACGCACACGCTCCTTACTCAACTAAACACTCCAGTCCCCTTCCCCCTGCTGTCAGCTGGAGCTCATTTCTCTCCTGACATACTCGTGTATGTGTGTTGTATGTGTGTTGTGTGTGTGTGTGTGTGCGCGCACTGCTGAGGTTTAAGAGGAGGTGTTGTATTTGTGGTTACTGACTTCTCTTTGTTTGTGAAGCTCGAGCACAAATAGCAACCGGTTTCCCTCCTTCACCCGAAGAAACACACCAAACAAATATAAATTCAGGTAACACTTCACTGTAACTTCCCGTGTAACATTATAAGCAGTATATAAATGGTTTTTACCACACAATAATGTAGTTGTACGCAGATTTAGATGATTATTAATGTACTGTATTGGCCTGAACATAAGGTGACCCTGATTGTTTTGAAGACTTTTTAGAGATAAAACAGACTTTCACAGTAGACCTTGGGCATTAGAGTCCTCATCCTGGAACCAGAAATTAAAGCAGAGCAGAAATCCCACCTCTGCGCAGCTTGTCCGCCAAACACACTTACACTCTCTTGTGTCAGGTCTTGGAAGTGGATAAAATCACAGGTGTAATAATTAAGGCTGCAACTGTTGATTATTTTTCAATTTGACCTGCAGATTTTCTAGATAAGTTGATTTGTGTTTTGGTCTGTAAAATCTTAGTCAAATAATAATGGATTATTTCAGTAGTAATAATATGATGGAAATAGAAATAAAAATTGCTAACAGATACACTACATTAATAAAAGGCCTTATAGCTGCAGACAACTACATTATGGTGTGTTTAAATGTTTAGTGCTTTCTAAGGTAAATGGGGTGTCAAAGTAAAGATTCATGCACGTTTGTCTCCCAGGTCCTTACCCTTTACACTGTATGTGAAGACACTGAGACGTGTGCTGTATGTGTGTGTGAGACCCTAGATGAGGTTTCACTGTTGTCTTAACATCTGAAAACATAGGTTCTGTTGAGTTTCCCCTCTACTTTCCTCACACTGAAAGCTGAGACTTGACCTCCTACCAACAGCCCCCCTAGCCACTGAAGCCCCACTCACTCAATCCCTGCTCTCCACTTTCCTCCTCCTCTTTCTTCTTTCTTATTCCCATGTTGGCGTGCATTAAAGGGCTCGACTGCTCACGGCCAGAGCAGTGGAGAATCACTTTTGAATTGCCTTCTAAGTGGTGGGTAGGGTTAGGGTGGGGGGTTTTAAAAAAGCCGTGAAAAAGTAGCCATACTTGTCTCCCAGAATCCAAAAATATAAAAAAATATGGGCCACGCTTTTTTACATTTTATTTTTCTACAAGTGCATTTTGTGTATTTATTCCCAGACTGCGGTTAAGATAACCTGTGAGCTATGAATGTATATCGCTTTTACTTTTCTACGGCGAGCAACAGCCCCACTCTAGTGCCTTTTCTGCGACTTGCATTGTGAGGGGGGGTGTGCGCTCTGTTAGCCATGGTCACACAGATTGGAACCCCCCCCCCCTCTCCACCCAATACCCCCACAGGGAAACAAGTGTTAATTGGGATGCCTGAATATCCAGTGTTGTCTTAATGACTTACATCCCTGTTCCTCCCTTTCAAGTGTCTTTTTTTTTTTTTTTTTAGGCTGTTGTCCTTTTTATCAGTGATATTTTTGTTAATCAAGCCCTCTGGAAATTTTAAGACGACTATTTTAAATTGATGTTGGTCATGTTTTTATGTTCTTGCTTTTTGATGTTAGATTTGGTGTGTTGAAGAGGAAACATCCACTCACAGTGTGTGGTACTTACTTGCATTAATTAGCCCTAGTAACAGTCGCTTTCAGCTGTGTTGTATGTTTTGTGAGACGTTTGTCGTCGAATAGGGTGGGGTTCCCTCTTCAAACTGTTTGAATTATTTGAGCTAATAGTGGAGCGTTTGATACCAAGTTACCAAGCACTTGAACAGCATCAACAAAGGACGTGTAGGCAGAAAAATAAGCTAAGCAAAGTGGTCGCTGTGTTTTCTTAACCTAAATATTTGTACTATGCTGCCCAGGGGCCTGGATCATGACGCAAGATTAACTGAGGCTGATGGATCTCGCAAAGGTGGCTCATGTTAGCCAAGTTAGATCACTAAACCAACTGATTCAGATAGGTTTCACCTATCACCACAGGATTAGATCTACACCTATGAACGATTAGTTACAACATTGTCAGATTTATTTCATGTCTATCAGACATGACTGTAGAGAATATTGATTTTCTGTAGTCATGTAGTAATGACCAGTGATGACTTTGCTTTTTTGTTGTTTTTTTTTTTTTGTTAAAGCAAAAAGTGTGAATGGTTTAGTTTTAGCATTTGATTATTGCCTTATCTTTTCTTTAACTTGAAATATTACCTTTCACTGCTCCAGTGATCGCATTTCCCCAGAGAGATCAACAGTTTTAACATTAGTTATGCTGCTCTTGATCTATTGAGGTGGTGTGTGAATGGCTTCTTGTTGCACCTCTTCAATGTTAACAAACTCCTGCCAGCTTCTATAAACTGTGAGTTAACAGAGCCAGGAGCTGGCTTTGCGAGACCAGTTCCCTTAGAAGAGCCAGAAAACTCGTGGAAAGCCAGAGTGAGGTGAATTTTCTTTGTGATTCAGGCCCCTGGTGTGGTAGTTCCTGTGGCCCCTCTAGGTTTCACACAAACACACAGACACACACAACACCAGTCCACTGTGGTGCAAGCCTTCAATCAATGATTCCCTGGATGCCTCCCTCCCCTCCTCTTCAGTTTTCTTCCTGCCGACAGTGTTTTTATTTTGACGCTTCAATAGCTTTAATACTTCAAACTCTTCCTGTGTTGCCTGCCTGGCTCAATGACATGTACACACTCCCTCTGCCCTTATTGTAAACGCTGTCTGAGCACAGAAAACTCAAAGAAGAAAAGAGAAAGTAAACCTGTATCCCTGCCGCCTTATGCGTCCTGCAGTAACCCACCCCCATCCTTTCTTCTTCCCAGTCCCACCTTCACTTTCTCTCTAGGTGTGCCTCTGCCAACAGAACTTCAGGCCGTGATTACTGAGAATGAAATTTGCGACTGTGTGAATGACGTTGGTCCATCTGCGAGTGTGTTTGTCAGCGATAGGAGAGACTTGAAAAAAAAAACAACAAAAAAAAACAAAACAGCTTTCCTTCCTGTCCTCTTCTCTGTGCATCCATGTGGGAACTTAAATCCAGGTTCATGATCTCTGACCTTTGACCAGGCGCACATTAAGACCCTTGTGCTGGTGGTGGAGAGGGGAGTTGGCGTGGGGACTCGAATAGCCCCACTGTCTACCCACAGTCAATGTTTTATTTATGGACCTCTGCACTTTTGGCTGTGATGACTTCAGTACTTAAGTAGTTACCTAAACTGTATTTTTAAGGATTTTATACAATATTTACATGCAATACAATATGAATTTCTTTTCTTTGCCAACCATTTTTTTGTTTTTGTTTCTTATTTAATTATTATTTTTTGGCATGATTTGTCACTATTATTCACAAACAAACATGCCCTCTGAATTTATTGTAGGCATGAAATGCTGTTATGGGGATGTTCCCTGTTTGTTTTCGTGTATCATGATCCTGATGACCATCGAACACCAAGAGGCAGTTGGGTGAAAATGTTTGTCGTCACACTCTGCTTCCAGTACAAATACCTGGTCCAGAATGAGGATGTTAGGAGTCCACGCTTTGGTTCAGGCAAACGGTTGAGCTCCAAGGTTTATTCTCAGTGTCATATCTAGTCACTCATTCATAGAAATCTGTACCCAAACAGAAAGTGACACTTTTGCCTAATTTTATTGTGCTATGATAACTTGAACCTGAAGAAACGTCATCATCATAGGAACTGTCAACATTACACAGTTGAGGGAGAGATTTTGGGTCATTGTGTTTTTTCCTATAGACAACATAACACAACTCAGAGCTTTCACACAGTTTTGATCTGCATGGATTTCTCCTGGTTGTATAATCAGTCCAAAATATGGAGGAAAAAGTCACAATGTCTCATCCTTGTCAACCTCTATTCCACTAGTTTCTGTAATTCTGAGGAATCTCTCATTTCTTTCATCTGTCTTTGTGGAAAAAAATGAAATTGTTCCTCAGGTTCATTTTCCAACTGTTACCACAGACATGCCTGAATTAACCTTGACATTGTGATTCGTTCATGGACTCGCCTCTTTCTCTTGAGCTCTTGAGACCCAAAAGTCTGGGGCTTATGGGAAATTGTGTTTTATTAAGGACTGCAAAGAACAAATATTGAATAAACAACAATATTAGACGATTCTAAATAAAATACACTGCCTGGTTTCACTGCAGCTGGACTCTAAGATGGCACCCATTCTCTTGAATGACTTCTTGCCTGGTACATAAGCCAAAAAATAGCCATGTGGTATGGTCCACTGCATTATTCTTTCCCCCTCTGGCCATGCCCGCATGTTTCTGCTCAAGGCATAGACTTTACATGAGTATTGTATTTAAAGCCATCTGTCAAAATAACAGATTAATCGAAACTGGCGGTTGTAACATAAACATGATTATTACGTTATCCCAGAGAGTCCTGTGTTTCACTGTTAGGTAACAGGACCTTAATGAAGGAAAAACTTGAAAATGGGAAAATTGAGAAACACTCACTTCCACTTTACAGGTCTGTTGGAAGGAAGCATTTCAGCTGAGACTATATTATATATAATACATGTATAATACAGCAAAGTTAGAATATCTACTGTGTGGATCTGTAGAGTACAAGGAAAACGCAAAAAATACAGAGCAAATGTTTCGCTGCAAATATGTGGATGGGGGTGGGAGGGGCATGTGCAGGTGGGATGTTTCCTGTGTCCGTGGTCGTCATAATGTGTCTGTGACAAGGGGACAGGGTTGCCTGTATTTATAAAGGTTTCATTTTGTTTTGTGTTGTTTTTTTTGTTTTTGTTTTTTTTTTTAAACTGTGGGGTGGGGGTGGGAGGGGGGGTCAAAGCTGCAAACACAGGGCAGAACAAATGAACTGGATGGCAGAAGAACAATTTGGTATTTTTAAAACTAAAAACTTGGCATTACAATGCCACCATGTGGCCATATGATGCAAGTTGTTAACAAGGACAAAACATGTTATTTTAATGTTATTTTTTATTTTAAAATCATATTATTAATAAAGTCATTAAGTACTATTGTCCCTGTGTGTCTGATCGTTGACCGCGGTGTGACCTGGTCATGGCTGTGTGTGCAGGGTTCATGTGATGGTCAGTGCAGTCTGGGGTTAAAAGGACAAACAGCGTGTCAGGCAGTAATGCTCATGATGCACTGACCATCTATACGGGGAATGTCACTACAGGGAGGGATGCTAATTGGCAAAGGTTGATCAATAAATTGTGTTTCATGACTCTGCACTGAGACATCTAATAGGCCTTTTTCACAGCAGACATTTTGTCATGGCACAGCAGGGAAGCTACAGCTGTAAATAGTAAAATTAATGATGGCCGGATTTCATTTAGCTGCTCCACTGTGCTACTATTGTGCATGTCGGTTCACCATCAGTTTACTGTGACATTTGAGTGTAATGGGGCAATCATCAACCGTATGAGCCAATAAATTGAACTGATATTGCACAGTTTATCCTAGTATGCTGTGGGCAATTTGACATGAATGGGCAAAGGACAGGTTGTTCACGCTGACCTTTGCAGACTCCCATTTATCATTTTGTCCTACAAGTTTGACAAAGACATTGGGATGTTGCACAATTCAGTGTAATGACAACCTCTTTTTCTTTGTTTTTTTTTTTTTTTTTTTTTGCCCTGCACATGAACCCAGCAAGGGTTGCATGTTCAAACATATGCAGGACAAGATGTATGATGGGAAGAAATTTAATTTGCACAGTGAAGTGAGTCATTTTTGCTCTCAGTTAAATAATTTGTGGTTTAAAATTAGGAGCATGATGGTGTGAGTGTGCTCTTGAATTAGTAATTCATGCTCTAGGTTTATGCCTTCTTTTTGTTTTTTGTGCTTTTTTAAAAAAACATTCCCCGTTTTATTTTCTACACTGAGTTGTCAGTTTATTAGGTACACTTGAGCAATCCAATGCAACAGCAATATAATGAAACACATTAAATGAATGTTACGTTGGACTCTGAGAATATATAATGAGCATTTTTTCAAAATGTTGACATTTGATAGTATTTTAGGCTCTTAATGTAAGAGTAGTCTACAAATGCGTGTTTTTGACCACTAGTAATTGCTTTAATATAAAACAAGCATTTATTTTTTTTTTTCCATTTGAAATGACTTCCCCCTATATTGATATTGTCTAGAAACATACTGGCTGAACACATGTGTTTTTAGTGAAGCACTAATTAAGAGCCCTGCTGAGCCGCTTCACAGGAGAAGCAGGTGGAGCTGATCACATTGATGGCTGTTCGGTGTAATTTAGACAGTCAGCAAATGTTTGCTGTGAAAACTAGTCATCTTTAAGTCTTTTAATTCTTTTAGCTTGTTGGGAGACACTCAGCGGTCATCATGAGAGGTAAGTGGTTTGACAGAAAAAGACCAAACTGTCCCTGAAGTGAGACTGATCTTGTTTTGTGCATGCTCAGTTTTTTGTGGCTGTAGTATCATGGTAGGGCTTTTTCAGGATGCTAATGCAGTGAAATATACTATAGGAATAAATCCTACCTTTGTGAAACTTGAATCTAAACACAAGTATGAAAAGTCCTGCCAATTAAAATGTTTTTAAATAAGTTATTTTTATTGCTTTTAGTGTCAGTTTACATTGTACAGATGCAGGGAAAGACAATAACTAAGAACTGTTGCTCCTGTACTTAAGTGGAATTTTACTCCCTACTGAGTTGTACTCCACAAAAGGACTATTGTACTTTTTACTGTACTTCATTTGACACATTTCATATGGCAAAATGCAGCTATTATAGCAATGTGATTCCAGCATATAAGAATGCTGAAAATCATTTAGGATTAGCTGCTTACATTAATTTTCATCTTGCACAACAATGTATCAATAATAATCTATTATGTTTCGTTGAAAGATGTTATTCTGCATAGTCAGTACATGTATTAATGCTGTGCATTCAGATTGAATTCACTTTATACTGTTTGACTCTTTCTTTCCCCATTGTGCAGATGTTTGTTTTGATTATAATGTGTATATGTTTAAATGTCATTCTCTGCATGCATGTGTACATTTAACCCGTTTTTTTTTTTTTTTTTTTGCTTTGACATTAAATATCAGGTTAGTTACAGACATTAAAATGAAGCAAGAGCTCCAGACATCAAATCTATCAACTTTTATTTCTTAATGGGTTACACATTCACGTTTTGATAGACAGAAACAGGCCTGCTTTGCTTTTCTATGACAGCAGCATGCATATTTCCACTTTTCTGTCTCTTCTCCATTTTTAACAAAAATGATCACTTCAGGGTCAGGTAAATACAGTTTTCTGTCTGGGGCCTTGTCGGCTACACACTTGCACAATAATAGTTAATTTGCACACTTGCTATTAAATACTAAATATTGTAATTAAACCATTAGGTAGAATTGATGTGAGTCTACTGGTACTTTTCAAATGCCAACATTTATGTTACAGGTTTTTAAAACTGTTTCCCAGACACACTGATTCACCGTCATTTCCTTATTAAACCTTATACACACCTCATATACCTGCTTTCATACCCTGGACTTCAGTTACTTTGAGTACAAACTGATCTTCATTTAAAACCATCAGAGTGCAACAAATGTCTAGAATATGCCTATATATAATTACTTCATATACATTAACCAACTCTGTGCAGTTCAATGCTCTTTTTTCAAGCTGTTTCAAATGTCTTAAAGGGACTAAAGACACAGTCACTGTATAGAGCATGACAGCAGATTAATAACTGAATCCAGCTGATGTTTTTGCCTTTTTCCAAAAGCCTTTAACCTTAATTTATATACATTTTCCCTTTTCAGTTACAGTTGTCCATGTATCTGAATTATCCAATTAGAGAAAAAAAAAGAAGTAATGAACAAGTGAAGAGAAGCTGATGTAGACAAGATATTTACAATAGTCCATAAAATCACTGTGGCTCTACACATGGTTGGTTAGAAAACAGTTCAACAGGACCAAGCAGGTGTAGGCTGTAATGAGCTGGTACATGTGACTTCACAATAAAAAGAAGAAAAATATATGGCTTAATGACACTTTTTTTACAGTATGAAAAACACAATTTGGATGTGTAGCTATCAGAATTCACTTCCTGTCTACTGCTGTGTCTACAGCTGCATCTACCTTTGTTTTTTTTGTTTTTTTGTTTTTTTTTTTTGAACACCCGTACGAAATTATTTTCCTAAAATCCAGGCTGATAAAGACAAGAAAAATTCCAAATACATGTAAAAGGCCGTAAACATTTGATATGATTGCTGAAGTCTGTTTTAGAAATGGTTCTTCAAGGTTCATTTGCCTCAAACTTTGGTAAACTTAAGATATAAGTATGTTCAAAAATACAAAATCCTCTTAAGCTTGTTCTTTGTTTCTCTCCATTTCAAGTTTTAAAGTCTTCTTCAGACATTAGTGGTCCTCTCACTAATGCAAATAAATAGTTGTCAACTCACTAAATCTTCAAAAATCAAAGCTTATTTTACAATGGCTTTTTATACAACACCAAAAAAATGTAAACCAAGACAGAACAACCACAACTTAAGGCAATCAGAACATTTATACACAAGAAATAATGGCAACAGGTAGGGGGTGTATGAATGAGGTGGATCGTATCTGCATGTTAACTCTGGTTGTACCTGCAGGTGGAGAAGCAGATTTATTTAGGAGGCAGCGGGTTGTCAGGAGTCGTTGGAGTCGGCAGCTCCTTATAAAAGTTCTCGATCTGCTCCCTGTACATCTTCAGCACCACTGGACGCTTCAGCTTCATGGTAGGACCTGTAAAACAAAGAATTCATTGTTTTTGGCTTCACAATATACTGTTGCTATTGTTGTATCTGTGCCATTAGCTCAGCTGCCGTTTAAGCTTTAAAATGAGAACAGTTGGATAAGTCCTGTCACAAACTAAAGTGGCCATAAAGGGAATCCCAAGCATTTGCATCTCCATCCTGTGGCCATTGTAAGTTTAAGATGTACACAACAAATGGCCTGTGAAATAAGAATCCTGCATCCAGCAAACCCTGTGTTCCCCTCCTACTCACCCAGTTCTCCTCCATTAATGGAGAAATCCTGGTCCAGAACAATCCACTTCTGTATGCGCTGAGCATTGGAGGTTGCCTTCTCGTTGACTCGGTTGATTCCCTCCTGGATTGCGGCGTGGATCACCCGGTCTCTGCCGCCTGCGATCTCGGAGACACGTGTGGCTTTGCTGCCGAGCTTCCTGCAAAACTCAAGTGCTTCTGGTGTCAGCTCGTCCTCTGGAATGCCGGAATTTGTATTTACCTGGCACTGCAGAGAAAAATGGATTTGAAAGATTTTATTTTTTATTGCCTGATGTTATGTGTGTGTTTAGATATTGCAGTACCATCTGACTGCAGTTTTCCAAAAGTCCACCAGATGGCAGTCTAAAATCAATTGTGTAAGAAACCAGTGCTTTGCTATTTACTGTGAATACTAGTCTGTATTATCAGCTATAAGGTGCAAGGGTTTAGAGACAGTGGCACTGAGAAAAAACAGGAGGCAGAGCTGAAGATGAGGTTCTCTCTGGGAGTGACGAGGATGGATAGGATCAGGAATGAGTACATCAGAGGGACACTGATGTACTCATTCCTGAGGTTTTGGTTAGATGTTTTGGAGAAAAAGTTGGTTATCCAATTGAGATTGAGATGATTTGGACATGTTCAGAGGGGGGACAGTGAATACATTGGTAAAAGGATGCTGAGGTTAGAGCTGGAGGCAGATGATTCGCTGTGGCAACCCCTGAAGGGAACAGCCGGAAGGGAAAGAAGAAGAAGAAGGTGCAAGGGCTCTTAGATAAAAACATAATCTGATCTGTGCATGCCTCAGTGCAAGTCATGTTTTGAAATTCAAGTGTCAGATATGTTTGTTTCCAACAAGTGACAGCAGATATACTTTCCTGTTTAACTTTTCCTTTATCAGCTTTTCTACAGGCTCACAATGATAGTGGTGTGATATAACTAAGTACATTTACTCACAAATGCTGTGTACATCTGCTAAAATCCACTATTGTGATGGCAATAAGGCATAAAAGCGCATTGAGTGCTCAACTGCCAGAAACTAGGTTTACCAACTACTACACATTTCATGGTTCCACCTTTTTAAAAATGAGAATTTGGCGCCTCTTGTTTTTGATCAGTGAGCTGGATCATTTTTACCACATACATTTTTACCCGTTTCTGACTGCTAATTGGACAAAGGCATTATGGGTACTATGACAGCCTTTTTCTTTGTTCTTCCTGTCCTTTTAAAGACCAAACAAGTGCTACTGTTACCAGTAGAAGTACAGGATTTGTACATTTCAACACTACTCTGATGCCCTCCACTTAATATGATTTAAGCTGTCAAACAAAAGCATGCATGTTTTGATCAGGTCAAAGTCTGTTTGCGCAGCAAGTGTACCTTAATGGTAAGCAGCATAGAAAGAAATTTCCTCTTGTCTCCAATCAGCATGGCGTTGCTAATCAGTGGCACAGCCTCTTTCACTGCATCCTCAATAGGAACCGGAGGGATGTTCTCTCCTCCTGCTGTGATGATCAGCTCTGAGAAGGTTAAGGAACGGAACTTTAATTAAAAAGTCACTAGATTCATAATCATGAAAAAGGAGAAAGAACCTATATTTTTCAAATGGTGCAAAGAGAATCTATGTCATAGATCTAGTACAAAATACATGCATGCAATGTGACCCTAGAAGGAATATGTACCTTTAATTCGTCCAGTGATGTAGAGGAATCCATTCTGGTCGTGTTTACCCAAGTCACCTGAGTGCAGCCAGCCTTCTGCATCGAGAGCCTCATCTGTTTTTTCGGGCATGTTGAGGTAACCCATGAAGACGTGGCGCCCCCAGAAGCAGATTTCACCATTTCCCTCCTCATCTGGGTTGTGCAGCTTTGTCTTGCACCCTGGAATCTCTTTGCCACAACTGTAGGACAGAACAGTTTTTCAAATCACCATTTTGAAGCATGTGCTTTGAATTTGTTCTTATTTACCAATGTGAAGAGATTCTGTCTTATTAGATTGATATAAGGAGGAAGAAAAAAAAAAAAAAAAAAAACCTGGTGAGTTTGAAGGCATCAGGGAGGGAGATGGTGTGAGGTCCGGTGTTCTCGCTCATGCCGTACAGCTCGTACAGAGGAATATCCAGGCTGAGGAAAAACTCCAGTGTGTCTTTGGTGATGGGAGCAGCGCCTGTGTAGCACTTGCTGCAGCGGTCCAGGCCCAGTGCCTTGCGCACCTTTTTGAACACAAGTTTTTTGGCTATGTGATAGCTTAATGGTGTGCGGCCAGCTGCTCCGTTTCTGGAGGGAAACACCAAAAAATAAATTAATTTAAAAGAATGAATGAATGAAAATAGTCTTTTATTTAAGAAAAAAAAAACCCTACAAACTAAGGCATAGTGACTCTTCACCTGTCTAAAGAAAGCTTAAATTTTATAACGTACTGGTTCATCTTGGTCAGATTAGTCTGCCGGCCGACGTCTTTGGCCCAGGCAGCCACTTTCCTCCGCACAGTTGACGACTTTGCTCCGACAGATTTCATCTTCTCCTGCATTTTCTCCCAGACCCGTGGGACGCCCAAAAAGGCTGTGGGACGCACTTCCTTTAAGGTGTTTACCAGAGAGCCCTGTCAACGCAAGTTTAAACACTATTACCACAATTGTTATTGTCTGCCATTGTTTTATGCACAGCTGAAATGAAGATGAATGAATTGGCTTCTAAAAATGTTTTGAAAAATCCAAAAGAGTATTTTCTGTTTGTGTAATAAAGTCACATGCAATGCTTTTAAGATACTTCAACTTTTACCGGAACAATTTGTTAATGTGCCTCTCCTTTTTACAGTGCACAGCTGTGTGTATGGGTGATTTGGTGGTGGAAGAGGACCTAAGGAATATGGACTACTGAGGGGTTGTAGTGCAATATACCAGGTATGGTTCCACCACAGATGAAAATCTTAATTCCCCTGGAAAGATGCATTATGGAAGATGCATGATTAACAGATGTTCAAGAGTCAGATAACGTTGTGATGATGGGCTGATTCATTAACTGTAATATTCATACTAATGCCAAATTATTTTATTTATAGCACTATTCATAGATACATTTATGAATCCACATTAGTGTTTTCTCACCATGTACAGTATAAACACAAACATATGTCACCTTAAGTGCATCTGGCTGAGCAAAGTAGGTTGCCCCTCCGACCTTCATGGCGAGCCAAATGTCGACCATCTGGGCGGCGATGTGGCTGAGTGGCAGATAGCTGACCACTGACTCCTGAGCCTCAGTGGCGTTTGTCAGACGTATGTGATTGTTGGTGGAAAGTGCGGTCCATGTTATCTGAGGGAAGGAAGAAGAAAGCAGTTAATGATGCATCCTGATGGTTTTATGTACAAGAGGTCACATGGAAACATGTTTTTACAAGACGGATAAAGGTGAATGTGTGGTCACTGTGCTTTTATGAGTTTATATCTGAGCTTTGGTTAAAAAAAAAAAAGTGCATCAATATGCACATTAAGATTGTGGTGGAAGCTTTCAGACCCCTTACTTTGTTACTTTGGTATTATATGAGTTATACTGCTACAAGTAAAAGTCCAACATTCAAAAGTCCTACTAAAATAACTTTTGTAATGGACAGAGTACTAAAGGTGGAGTCATTTTAATTCTTGTGTAAGAAGCAGTGCAATAACTTGATCTTTGCCATCTCACTCTTTTTTTCTTTTTTTTTAACCCTGCTCTCCTGTTGTCAGTCGTGTGATGCTTCAGTATTCTCAGAGCTTGGCTCATGTAACTTACATTGTCATGGCTTAGCATGACTCCTTTGGGCTGGCCTGTGGTCCCTGAGGTGTAGATGAGTGTGCAGCATTGGTTTGGTTTCTGGCTGGAGATAACTGCTTCAAGTGGAGCATCAGGCTCATTACGTCCAAGCTCCATAAACTCTTCCCACTGCAACACACAAACAGGCTCACTTACATGATTCTTAAACATTTTTCACATTTCTCATAAATATACAGAATTTACTTACAGTGTACAGATTTGGTCTCTTCTCTTTTAATGCGTCTTTATATTGGATAATGGCTTTCAAGTGTGGAAGCTTGTCTTCGACCTGTGGACAAACAATACATTCTTTCTCTTTTCTGGCCTTCATCATGTCTCTGAGCAGAAAACATTTGGGTGTATCATCAATTTCTAGTTGTTCAAAGTATTTAAATGCAGTTTGACTCTGAACACACCTGAAGGATTTTCTGCAGCTGTTTGTGGTTCTCCACCACAATGATATTGGCCTTGCAGTTTTCTGCTACATACTGGCATGCCTCAGGAGAGTTGGTGGTGTAGATGCCCACAGCAAACCCACTGTAACAAACAAAGGACAGTCAGACGTAGTAGTTTCTTTCTCATCTGCTGATACAAAGACTCAGTTGATGCTCTTCCCTTATACTATTGTGGGAGGCCTTGCTGTAAAATGGTACGTCAGTGTAGTACTTGAGTAGTATAGTATTCACTGTGGCAGTCCATCAACTTCACTTTTAGCACAGTGATGTGATTTATCTATCAAGATTTCTTAGCCTACGTGTTGAACTGGATGGCTCCTGCATCATATTTTCACAGATTGCAACATCTGGGTATGGTAGATGTGCACACTCACTGGGCTGCGTGTAGAAACCTGTCATGGGTATGTGAAGCATGTACAAGAGATTCTAAAAGAATTTGTGGCATTCATCAATTTTCTTGTATTTCTCTTAGTTACAAATGAAATAAGAGGTCGAGGTCTTAATGGGGAAAACATGAAGTTAATTATAATACCAAAACTATTTGATTAAAAATATATATATATATATATATATAACATCATGAGAAAGTGTGTCCAAACTTTTGACTGGTACTGTATGTATGTGTTTTTATATATATAAATTCAGAGCATGTCTCTTTTGACTGACAGTTTCCTGCAAACAGAACAGATAGACTTATGGTAATTTTAGATGCTACTGATCAAATATCTCCAACATGCACCTCTTTATGAACAGAAATGAGAAACCTCAGGAAAAAAAAGAAAATTTAGGACCATTCTACACGTTATATACATAACACAGAACTGGAAATGAAAACCTGAGTAAGGAAACATTGAACTTGTCACTGACAATTACATTAATTTACAAATTCAGACTAAGCTTAAACTCACCCTGCCAAAATGGCACCAATGTCAGCAATGAACCACTCAGCAGAGTTGAAGCCCAGTATACCAACACCATGGAAGCGCTGCAAACCAAGCTGCCAAAACACAAAAGATTTAAGTGTGTGTATATATAAACTAACATATAGTTATATAATTTAGAACTAAGAGCCTAATAAGCAAATCCAGTTTGGGCTTTAGTTTTCTATTTCACCAGGACAATGTTGGTAGGATTAAATAATTTTAGCCTTCATTTGACAGACTGGCCAGTGACATGAAACAATGCTCTATACAAACTGTTGCAGTTCAGTTCACGTTGCATGTTTTTCCTGGTGAACTTCCATGACACCACTTCTCTTGTTTACGATTCATAATCAGTTCAGAAAAATAGTGGAAACATTACTGTGAAGCTTTTGCAACAATAAATGTTTTATAATGAAACTTTAAGCTTTTCTCTTTATTTTTCCTCACCTTATGACACTCATTTAAAGTATTTTATACATAGACTGAAATCTGTCTAAATTCATATTAAAATAATCTTTACAGCTGCTAATTTGCTCTGGGTGTATAAATATGTTTTTACATGTGTGTGAACGAGAGAGAGACCCTTTCTTCCTGTGTGGCATTTCAGAACAAACAAATATGCTCTGTCCTGAATGAACAGAGGTCTGCGCTGCGCTGCCACGCCCTCTGGCTGACATTTTAACCCACCACCTCCATGCTGTGCTGTGTGTTGTGTAGTCTGACTTGGAATAAAATCAAATGCACTAACACAAGAAATTTAAAACAGCGACAACAGAAGTTGTTTAAATCTAAACTTAAAATCTCAGTCCTCTACATAGAGAACTATATACAGGGTTGGATAAAAAAAACAAGTAAAGAGCATCCATTTTCCTTTTACTTCACTCTTGATGTTGTAGAATAGAGAAGTTTCATATATGCTAATATGATCCTACTGTGATGATTTAATGAAGATGTTAACTGAGCAACACTATGCCAAAGTTGTCCAGGCTTGAATCTGCAAATCTTGAAACTGGATATATTAATTTGTAAGAAAAGAACCTACCTTAAGGAAGCTCTTAGCAGCAGTGCAGCAGGCTTTGTAATAGTCTTTGTAATTCAGGCTCCTCTGCTGATCGCCTTCCTTCCAGCTTAAAGCTGTGAAGTTGCCAAAACGCTCCACAGCTGAGGTGAACATCTGGTTGACAGTCAAGGGTGTCTCAGCAGCCACGCCAGACTCCCCAATCCTCAGTTTGACCTCTCCATCTCTCTGTGATGTCCGCAGGCCGGGCTCTGCTGCTGCCAGCACCGAAAGGGAGGTTGGGCGCTGGGCATTCACTGAAAGAGGAGATCAGAGAACTGAGCAAAGGTTTGTCAAGAGCTTTTCAATAAAGAGTATTTTCACCTCTGTCATATAATATATATGATCTCCTTTTGAAACAAAGATTTATTTTAAACTCCTAACTCTGGCCACTGGTTTTATCAGTTATCACTTCACATGAATTAAATGCTGAGACTTCAGAAACATGAGCAATTTGGCGATAACAACTGGCATAAACAAAATGTCTGTGTAATTCAAGCTTATCTGGAAAACAAAAGCAAACAGTACAAGTACTACCTCAGTGGTACATGATAAACAACATAGTTTTTTCACTTTTGGCTTTATGTGTAAATAAAGTCTTAAACTATTCTGGTTAAAAAGTTTCTGGAGCCAGTGGTCAGAGCTACAAGAATAAAAGTTGTAATCAGCAATAGATGTCTTTTAGGAGGAGGAAGAGGGAAGGTGTGTTGTGACAATCGGAAAGAAGCATGTCACTGACCCAGCAGCCAGCAGGATGTTTATACTGTACTGTGGTGTCAAACTGAGTAAAGTTGTATTTATAGCCAAATGCAAACGGCTTCTCATCAGTACAGAGAGCAGTTCAGATAACACCATGGTTAATCATTTATCATGGAAAACAGCATGGTGATATTTCATTTTAATTATATTTAACCCAATACGTTAACACTTAAACAGAGACGATCATGCTTATATATTCTTATGAAGCTAAAGTTGGAAAAACAAAATCTAAATGCTCCTGTAAGTAATCAACCTTTTGTCATAGTCTGAAATTGGCTTTTCATAACACTGACGAATGTCATGGCAGAAGTACATGTAGCAGGATTTTTCCTGCAGTCACTTAAGCGGGAAGGAACGTCAAAGTGGGATCTGAGATCAGGAAAGGGGACGTTAGGTTTGTTCTGCCAAAGAATGTGCAGTTCGTACACTTCTGCTCAGCGTGCTTCCTCAGGAAAAACGTTCAGAGATAACACATTCACTAAAGCTGAGGTCAGTGACTACGACCAATGCTGTGACTAAGAATATAGCACAAGTATATTTGTATATTGCTTATCAAACTACTTTTATGTGGCAGTAGCACCATAACAAATGTTAGTTTGTAGGGAAGGACAACCAGAGAAAGCACACTGAACCTGGTGGTTTTACATCAGCCCTCACCTGTTTGTGTGCTGAAGGTCTGATCAGCAGAGACTTCTGTAGTCTTGGTGCTACTGGTGACTCCATTATGGGCACCAATCTCCCCTTCCCTTTCCCCTGCACACTCTTCCTCTGAAGACTCGCTATGAAAAGGAAAAGAAACACAACGTCACTTAACAGATGACTGCATCTCAGAAGTGAGTGAGTTCAGTGCCATGTCCTAGGTGTAGTTACCAGAGGCAGAAGCCCAAGCATATATGAGTCACAAGGGGGAACCCCATGACTCTCAGGACTCTGTTAAACTTACCACCATTGTTGTTGTCCTGATAGCAAATATTATGGCCTTAACTGTCTAGCTTCATATTAATGGTTTTAAAATAAAGTTTATATTATTACAATGTTGATGAAAACACCCTTTTAACACCACAGATTCAGCCTCTAGCACCCAGGTCGGGAACTGGAGCTCTGGAGATGGTGGTGTTTTGATGTGTTTGTGTGAACATACTTCGCCGAATCCACGATGACGTCATCAAGGGAGGCTGCGTTATCTCCTGCACTACAGGATGATCCCAGGATGTCACTCGCTCTGGGATGCGCCATCACCTCAGCTTCAGACACGGTGGTAGGTTCACACACGGTCACTGAACGAGAGGAGCGACAGGGCTTGTTAGCTGTATCTTTTTTTTAACAACATCCACAGTAAAGAAAGACACAAGGGTAAAACATGAGGGTAAAAATAGTCTCAATTTATATTTCCAATGCTATTCATATTTACCACTATTACTACATTTAAAGAATCATGTCTCTTAAATGTTTAAGTATAAGTGTTTGATTGCATTCAGTTGGACTGATATATACTATAACTGAAACTGAACTGAAATCACAAGCCTGATTTGTGAAGGTGCCTTAAGACTGTAAAAAGCAAAACAGGATTGCAGCCCTGGTCTAATTGCGAGTCAGTGAGTAACACCAGCATATGACATCCAGGGGCTTGTAGTGCTCAAGACCAACACCTGTGTGTTGCTGGCCTCAGGTCACAGTGCTTTTTTTAGTGCCAGTAGTTTAGGGTTACGTTGAAATCCACCCCCATTTCTGGCTCTCGTGCCAGTTCCAGTGTAAATTTAGTTCTTTAAATATTTGATCAAAACGTAAGTGACTAAATATTGATGGCACGTGGTGCTGGGCCTCTGAATGAATACAACCGTAACGTGTACAAACACATAACGTGCTGACAGGAAATCTCTCGATAGGACCACTGTGTTTAGCTACAACTCACTTATTACTGGTCTTTTACAGCTTTCAACATATATTATCTCTGCAGTGACTGCTGTGTTGCCAAACTGTGGTTGCATGGAAACAGTGTAGGAAGCCTTGCTATTAATATGGAAAGTGTTGTCTATAGATAATACTGTTTTTCAAAGAGTAAACAAATCACCTTTTAAAAACATTTCCATTTCTCTCCTGTTTCAAAATCCAACAAGAGTCATTTAGATTAAAATAACATCTGATTTATAAAACCAAATTTATAGCAAAAACATAAAGCCAAGTTAGGATACCAGGGTACATTGAAAAGATCACCTGTTTTACTCTCACCTCTCAATCATCCTGCTTCATTTCAGCTAGTTTTTAAAGATCAGTACAGTTTTATAAATTTGACATTACCTCATCACAGGACCCATGTCAAAGCCTCCTAAACAATAAACCACCACTCGACCTCCGTCAAACCCACACCTCCATGATGCGTCCTTGCTCTCAATTAGGTGGCTGTTATTGCCTTTGGCAGATCACAGGTCTGAACTGTTTATTTAAGGGGGTTGAAAACACATACCAGTGGATTCGTCTGCCCATTGTGGCAGCAGCCTATCATGATTCGCCTGTCAGGGACAATTGGGCTTGGGCAAGTGGAAAGAAACAGGCTCCAGGGAGGTCAGAGAGCAGAAACAAAAATATTTTTTTTCCAACCAGAATTGCCAATATAAAATGATAGAGTTAAATGGAATCTTCCAAGTGTGAATTGTATGTCAAAATGAATACAATTGCAAGCCTGAAACTCTGGACTCTTAAGAATCAGCATCAGTCACCTTTAAGAAGGACCATCAATCATCATTACTGGTAAAAGAAAATCATTTTTACTTTGGACATTGTTTTGAGCAGCCAGCCAGCTAACCCAAGACTTAAGCCTGTAAATGATTCCTGCAGAGGCCTGAAGGTCTTTCCGCTAAAGGAGATAAATGACAGTGTTCTTACTGCTGCTCACATGCAAAATAACACACCCAAAGTTTTAAGTTTTTTTTTTTTTTCTTCCTTGCAATGCAGCTGCAGAATTTCTGAGAACACGACTGTTGATGATGTAGGATTTTGAGCTGTTAAAGTGGGCCAAGCTGCATGTGGAGGCCAGCAGATGTTGGATGAACTGGGTTGTGATGGGGTAGACATTTAAAAAAAAAAAAAAATCTCCCTCTCTCTATTTAGGCTTTGGTTGAACCATTGATTTGGTTCGGAGATGGAAAAGGATGGGAAGCTGATCCCATAAAAGCTGGGAGTCACTTATACCTTCCAAATCTGGATGAACTTAACTTTAGACAGTAGACTGGAAACCCTAAGGGTACTTCCTGTTTTCTTATTGCCACATGAGCCCATCATGTCTAGATCATGATTAAAGGCTTCTAATTTTTTAAAATTGCTTACATCACCATCATTGGTTATCATGTGTTAGTGTGTTAGTCATCCACACCTTCGAATGTATTTCTTTTTTCAAGAGAAACTCCAAAACAAAGATGGGTTTATTTTTATTATGAAAACCAGCAAAGCTTCTGTTTTTAGAAGCTGGAACTAGAGAATACTTGGCATTTTTTTCCACTCTTCCTGCATCATCAACACAGCTGATTAGTTTGTCGATCAAATGAATGACTTATTTCAGCTCTACCTGAGAACACGTCTTTGATGTGCCTGGTTTTGTAAAGTTTGCTTGTCATGGACACATCAGTGCCCAGGATCTACTGTCTGTGTGGACATCTCTAAATCTATCATACAAATCAGGCGAGGGTTATGCATAGCAGCAGATGCTGCATTCAGGGAAGGGGAAAAAAACAAAACAAAACGCAGCAACACTCGGGAAGAAAACACCAAATGTCTATTCTACGTAAAGAAAATAAAAATGATCATAACCACAGCCTCAACCAAAAATGAGTGTGCCCCACGCCAGACAAGGGTCTCTCTTCGACACAATACCACCATGCGTACAAAACACAGAACCCCACCCCTCCCATTTAGTTCCTCTCAATGTTCTCGTGATTTTTTTTTTTTTTTTTTTTTTTGAAACAAGACAATAGCCAGCTCCACTTGACAGTCTCAAGCCTTAATGATGCTGCACTAACAAGACTGACAAACACTGCATTTTTCTTTTTAATCAATCGCTTCATGAACCGTGTCCACCGCCAGCTGCTGTCTCTGAACAGCACCCTCCGAGCTAGTTTACGACTGGGCGTAATCCTCAGCATCCTCGTTATGCAGCTGCCATGCCAGAATTACCATTTTTGCCCCAATTACAAACATTTTTTAGCCTGTTTAATTAAGAAAAAAAACACGTATAAACGCTTTAAAGACACCCTGTTAACATTAGTCATTCATACAGATGTGCAGGCTACACCCTTTGACCAGAGACCACATGTTATCAGATGACTGATCTTTATACCAACTCCCCTGAAATAAGTTCAACAAATACATATGTGTCATATCGCAGCTGTGTCTGTTATTATAAGTCTGAAAACGAGCTCGACTGATTTTCAGGACTGTAAATTGAATTGTGGGAAATGACACGATGGCACAAAACGTGACACAATAACCGACCTTAATTCATGTAAAGTCATTGGATCCAACATGAAACACGAATAGAAGCTTTACTCGGATAATTACTAATTCATAATTGTTTTTTTTTTTTTTTCACCAAAACTCATTTGGTCAAGTAACATAAAGCTGAAGTTGAGGATGAAGCGACTGTTACCTCTCAAATGGAAGAAATAAACATGCAAATTGAGTTGAAATACTCACATTGCATTGTAAATGAAGAAATTATCCGTTTTATAAAATCACAGGTTAGATCCTTTTTCCTCTTCTGTAAATGACGCTAAGTACACCAACCGCCTCCTGTGCCTACAACTTAACTAGAGAACCATTCATTCCCAAGGCTAACCGGCTCGGTTAGCCCCTCCCTACCAAAAACCCCACCCTGACTTCCTCCTTTAAACTACCCGGAGCAATCTGATTGGCTGAGACTTCTCACACCACAAGACCATCTTTCCATATAAGGTACACAAGCCAAATGAATAGGCAGGGGAAGTGATACAGGCATTGAATTTTGACAGATGCTATGAAACGAAAGCCCTTCCCCCTACAGAGATGTATCTCCCACTACAGTCAAGCACACGTTGCAGCCCCGCCGACTGAGGTTACTGTCAGACAAACGGCATGCAAAGCTTTCTCAGGCCATATTACAAATGCAGCTGTATGTGGGACATAGCTGCATGAATTTCCACTGACTGAAAGCAATCTTATGCACACTGCACACACCCACATCCTGTAACACATATGTACGTATAAACAATCATCCTGACCTTCTGGCTTCCTTAAATTTATGCCAAGTAACACATTATTTTATTCCCCATGTACAGATACTTGGTTTTATCTGACCAAACCTCTTATTCAATTTACTTTAACATAAAGCGAAGAAAAGCACAGCAAATTCTCACCCAAAGCTAGAAAAGACAATTATTTAGGATTTTTGCCTGGAAAAAAAAAACCCTCAATGACTGATTAATCAGTTATCAGAATAGTTACTGCACTATTTTGGCTAAGAACTAATTTGAATTCAGACTTGTAATGGAGTTGTTTTGACTGTACGGCATTTCCTTTACTTTAGAACAGCATCTCATACTCCACCAAGCATGTTAATATCATACAAATACTTAAAATCTAATCTATATTAAAAACATTGAAATGACCAGTGAGAAAGCATAAAGCTACTGCTGATAAAATTAATTTCTACATTACCTATAAACAGTTGCTTGCCAAACCTAACTTCATCCTTCTGAATGAAAATCAGAGCTACCAGCCCAATTATAGACAGATGGACAGAACATTCCTGTACTTCTGGTTCTTCAGAGCCACAACCTGAAATACAGGCACAGTAATGATAGAGACAGAGAGCAAACAAACAAGTGGAGGAAGAGAAACATAAATTTTAAAAAAAATTGTAAAAAAGAAAATGCATTGGTTGTACTTTTGTAAAGCAATAGAGCTAATGGAGTGAAAACTGACAATTAAACAAGATCATGACCACTTGTAAACATGTAAATATCTGTGAGGGAAGGGTGGGTGGAGATTCATAGCTATAAAGAAACAATGTTTACACTTTAAAATACAGGTTAGTCCAAATTGGAGTTAACCTATAATTCATTAAGCAACAGCAAAAAAGCGGTTGGATGACAGTCAATGAATTCCCTTTAAAGATTCCCCTAAACTCCCTCCTTCACCAAGAGCAACAAAAGAAACTAACGCTTTGCTGATACTACCTAACTGCAGGCTTTATCCTTCTAACCACACAAGAAAATAAGCACAAGTGTTTTGCCATCATATTATCTGTATATACTATAATAAGTTACTTCCATCAAAAAAAAAATCACATACACTTCAGTATGTAGGTAAAAATGTCTGTATATGTCATTTGTAAGGATATTGTCATGACCCTGTCCTTATTTTCATGTGGCATACTTTTTTTTAAGATCAGTCTGTAAATAGCTCACGTGTGTATGAACAAACATGACTTCACAAAATGTGTGCCATCACTACATTATAGGAAGATCAGTCTCAGCCAATTGCTAACAGAGACGAAAGCACAGAGCTACCACCCCACAGCATCACATGACGGTGAGAAGCCAGCTAACCCAGGGAGTATAAAATGCTGCAAGATGTGTGATTCATCCTGTACTGAGGTTACTGCCGGTTAATGATATCCTCTCTCATCCCATGCTCTGCTGAGGTGGTGCTATAATGCAGTGGCTTTCTCAGCATGTGCAAACATCAAGCTTAAGTTATGAAACATTTAACATTTACACACATTAATTACACTGAAAAATAAAAGTATATATTATGTCTCTGGATTGTAATTGTTAATGCCATATCCTGTAAAAGGTTGAGTTACAGCTGATTTATTTTTATATTTGAATTGTATATAACCTAACTGGTCATTTAATATATTACAAGACATCATATTTTAAAAGATGATAATATATTGACCAGATTAGTAGATGAAAATAAAACAATTCATAAAATTGGCCAACCAATGCACCCCAAAAACTGTGCACACAGAGAATGTTGTACAGCCACAGAGATGATTTATCTGGGCTTAATTCAGGGAAACTACACAAGACTGATCTAGTGTGATTATTTTAGGAAGCTTTGGGATTTTCCAGCGGGGGGGGGTCAGCTGGCTTCCGGAAACCCAGCTTGGTGTATTGTCTTCCACACAAGAATCAATAGAGTTTTATCTGAATAATTATGGTAAATCATATTTTGTGCACACAAGCAGGAGTTAAACATGCAAACTCCACACAGAAAGGCCCCCTGTGTTTCGAACCAGGAAAACTGGTTGCCATGCTTATTAGCACTGTTGCTGTGAGGCAACTGGTTCAAAACCATGCTTAGATTTAAACAAGCCTTGCACATATGTACTGACTTGTTCCTAACGTTTCTCAATGCCAGTCCCATGTCCGTAAATCTTTCTACAACTGGCTTTTGCTGTTTCCTCTGTTCTAAATTATGCACAGAACTGGTGAGAACACCATGTATTTCATGTTTTACAACAAAAACCGTTCAGACTAAGTCTTTGTATAGAATAGAATAAGAGTTAGTCTGGCTGGCCAGGCTACAGTAGAGTAAAAGTAAGCTCTCCCATAAGGCTTTGACTGTGTAACAAGACTTATGGGACATGATGCTGATGAATGACAACAAAGCCAGCTGATAGTCGGTTTACCTTGGGTAAAATTTAGAGGTGTCATTGAGTTTAGTATTACAAAGTCATTTAGTCAGAGTTATGGAAAGTAAAATCCCTAGTAATATATTCCAACCTTTCAGAAAACCAATTTACTGAAAAACCTGTGGAGAGAAATCCAGGGGAGATACTAGCAGCTAGTCAAGGTGCGGGATTTGTTGGAGCCACTCCTGCGATTTTGCAATTGGACGAGTTTCGATTGCCACTTTCAGGTGTCTAGTAGAAAAAAGTAAATATTTGAGTAATTTGTACGGAAAAAAAGCTAAAGCGACAACCTGCCATTGTTATCCATATAGTAGTTGACCTTGTGGGCAGGGAGCGCCCTTTAAACCTCTAAAATATGTGACATTTGGTTTAAAGTTAATTTAATAATTTTAAACCCGCTCACACAAAAACCTACGGACTCATTACAGGCTTAATGCTGGACTGTTGTTAAGCTTCTTATAACCTAAATGTTACAATAAAGAAGCAACAAATATCGGTGACTATCAAGGTGTCGTGACTTACCGCCAGCAGAGACGGTGTTTGTTTTTTGGCAGTAACTGTACCTGCCTGTGTAGGTCAACCATCTGAGCAACTTGTGAACACACCGTTCGGTTAGAAAGTTGTTATAGATGTGGTATTACTGAACTATTGGACTGTTTTGAGCCAGCTTTCAGTTTTATAGCCCCGGAAATTCCTCTCATTTGACATTCACCCTGCTAGAATAGACCTTGCCCTGTAGGATGAATGGGGCTGCATCATATGAGGACACCCTGGAAACCTCTTATTCCTCTTATTCAACCTCTTTTATCACCATTTCCCACAGCTCAAAGCAATACCCATAAATGTTTTGACACGTATGTGCAATTTAAAATACTAATCAACCTGTAGCTACAACTCCCACGAATACAAAAACATTTAACATGTTCTTTGTTTTTGACATGTAGCTCGAAATACATAAAAAATAAATTAACATACATATCCATTAAGAACTTCATCTCAAAACACGTATGGAAACACAACAAATTACTTAGCACTTCACGGTAAGGAGTAAAAAAACTCCAACAGAACCGGGCTCAGTTTGGGTTGAAAAACTGCCTCTTTTTTTTTTCCAAAGTGACAATACAATACGGAGATCAAATAATTATATGTTTAGACTAATTACAGTTGAATTCTCGTTTGTCCACGTATGCACAATAAATCATATTTTACATTTACCAACAAAACCTGGTACAGTAATTCAACTGACACAATGCCCAGGTTTCTAGACATATGCTGCCACCATGCGGTGAAACATCTGAAACGCAGGAAGACAAAACCTAGTTGCTGCTTTGCAAGAATAAACAAAGGGTGGCCTTAATAAATATGCGTGTCAAGTGTTTTAATTATTATATTTAAAATAGAAGACGATCATTACCATAAATACTTGGGTGTGTTTATAGTACAGGATTTACAGTCTAAACACGTTTGCAATGCCCGTGTCTGAATGAGACTTTAGAATTAACAAAATAAAACAAACAAAAAAATACTTGCAAAAGTAACGAGTTGACAGGACAGAAATAATTTACAATGGCACAGCAAAAACAAGCGAACAAAAACTACAAAACAAAGCATCGGGTCTTTTAAAGAGGTTTCCCATGTTAATTCACTTAACAGTAAAACCATCTGGCCAAAAGAGGAACCCTGAGAGGAACCACAAGCTCGTAGGACACCGTAGGAGGCAGATTATTTAGGCGATTAGTTTCACTTAATCAAATTATCAAAACGTCACTACCAGGATAAACTGAATTAATGTGAATTAATGTGAATTATCCTTTTCCACCACTTCCCTTGTTAAGACGACCTCCTAGTGGTTCAATTTAAATGTACAGTTTTATTAAACAGGGCGGAGCCTTTGTCCCTTTGGCCCCTCCCTTGGATCGTGAAGGACCCTGACGTAGGCATTCGAGGGTAGCAACAGTTGCCTCGAGACCCCGTCACGCCATAGTGACTGTAGCCGTGGAGACAGTTACTTACCAACGGGCGCAACACTCAGCAACAGCAGCAGCAGCAGCATCTGGAAGTCACCGAGCGAGTAGGAGAGAGGGGAAAGCAAAGCCAGGGCAGAACTTTCCTCAAGGCAAAGGTGACTATATCTTTATAGAATTTAGAAACTGAATTCATGTGAATTTGGTAAAAAAAAATTCTCTGCACCCGAATGCGTCGAAAGCAGTATTTATTTTCTATAACATAACTTTCCCTTCTTTGTGGCATCCGCCCCAAGTTGAGACCGGCTTTCCACTCTTCATTAACTGACGTTCACGTATAGCTGGTAACAGCCTGTTGCAACCTAAAGCCAGCTGGGGAAAAACATCTATTTTACGGCTGCTAACTATTTTTGCTAGAGTTTGCTTAAGCGTTATAACAGCGTCAGTTACTCCAACTCCGAATTGATCCAACATCACCCTCACTTGTTGCTACGTTGTGCAGTGTGTGTCGATTGGTGAGCGCACTTCAGCTCAGGGCTGGCTGGGTGGTTGTGAGGCTACTAGTCAAGCTACAGCTAATGCTAGCTAAGGTTGCCAGCAGCGATTGAGTGCAAGTGTGTTTGTGAGTTCGAACGTTTGTCACGTTGTTAACGGCAGCTCGGTTTTGTTCTTCACAACATGGGAAAACTTCTTTCTATGTCCGTTTTTATCAGAACAGCAGCTTTTCAAACAGGTGGAAATGTGGCTAGGTACCGTTAGCAACGTTGGTTGTGGAGCTCGAAAAGAAACTAACGTCGGCTACAAGCAAACGTGTGCTAATCATGAGCACAACTTCCAGCTCAACGGACAGTTCGTACGCTCGTTTGTGACGTTTTTCAATAATACAGTCTGTTGTAAAGGGAAATGTAACATATCACGGATTTACGAACTTATGTTGCGACTCTTGCCGTTACACCGTTACCAGACCTGATGCTTCCACTGGTCTCCATCTCAGGAGCACAAGTTAGTAAACTGTCAATTGTAAGCGATCTTTTAATGAGATTAACGTTATATGATGTAGATCATGTAAATTGAACAATGTTGGTACTTTACAAAGTTAAGAAGTTTTCAATATTTCAGAAATAGCCTAAATAGCTTGAGGTCTTGCAGCTAGGTGGTGCTATGATGGTTCTTTTGTACTGCCCTGGCATGTTTTTTTCGGTTTTGGGTGAGAGATGGAGTGTTGAAGTTCTATTTTCTATGTGCTTTTTAAACTACACGTCCAATAAGATATACAAAGTAAGAAGATTCACAATCACTGTATCTCATTTCTGTTCTATGTCATTTTATGAAATGTTTTATTTTCATCTACTAATCTTTCTATTTTTCCTGGTGTACCTGTTTGAACAGACCCAACGCAAATTATTTCCAAATAGCCGAATTGTCTTCAACGGCACAGGTTTTTTTTGTTCAGGTGGCAAGTTATATTAGGATAGCTGACCTCTGATCCTCTGTTTCAGAGATGAATTTCATGTTAGTGTTGGTAAAATAATGAAGGAAAACTAGACCCCCAGTATGCCTAGATTTACCCTTTCAGTAGTTTTACACCATGGCTGTCAGCACTGTGCATACCTTTTTGTTTTCTTTTGGGATTGTGTTTTCTTTATCCTCTGAGATACATCAAAAGTAATTAACTATTTTCAGAGACAGTTGTCAGGTGCTCGGTCATTTGTAATGTTTGTTATTGAAGCATCAGGAAGAATCTTTATGGCATAGAAATTTCTCTGCTTGCTACTGATGAACTATTTCCTTTTAGGTGAAAATGTGACCAGAAGTAAACCTTAATATGGTTATATAAATCATAATTTATAACTAGGATTCTTGATATGTTAAATATGTTTATGAAGCTATCCTACCCCCTATGATTTTACTCAATTTTTGGCCAGAATATTTGGTGAGTGAGGAACTGAAAATGCAGTAAATGAAGACTTGCTTTGAAATAAGTGTCAAAGAAAGAGACCTATCTGTTATTGGGCAGACAACTCCAGAGCTACAAAGACAATAAAGAGACGACTGTTGAGTATTGCTGCCCCCCCCCCAACCCGTTTTGAGTACTGTTATGTTTACATGGCAACTTGATATACAAATACACCCAAGTCATGGAAAGAAAGGGGATGGAGTGGCCCAGGGGGCGAAATGTTATTCTTTTAAAAGTCAGTGTTTTTAGTCAGGTTATTTTCATCTCCCTCTTTGTGGTAAGAGTGCATAGCTTTGGCTTGCAGAGGCAGGTCAGAAAGAAGGGGTGCTCAGTAAGGAGAATTAAACAAAAGGAAAGCAGCTCATAGTTGGAGATATTTTTAGAAATGTCTTACTTGCTTGTAAAGTACAAAAAATGATTAATGTCCATATGAAATGAGAGGTTGATTATGATTAAGAATATTTTTTAATTTAGTCATTCTGTTGTAGGTCACTTGTCCTGTCTATATATTGAACTTCAGTGACCAAAATTTGTTGTATTGATATTGCTTGCAGCCTGTGATCTTGGTCATGTGTTGTTTAATTTCAGCAATGCCCTGTGATTTGCAAACAAATTCTTTAGGTTTAACCAGATTTCTTACGGCCTTCTTTTGTGTTTGGAGTTATCCATGTGATTGTGTGTGGCAGTGTCCACCATTTCCCATGTGCCATTTTGAGTGTTTAATGGACATGTGTGTGTAGTACAGTTCAGCTATCAATAGGACAGCTGCACTGGTCTCTTGGGCAGCGGGTGACCTGACACAGCTTTTGGTCACATGATCTTTATGTGTGAATGTGTGTGTGTATACATGAGTGTAGTGTGGTTGTGCTTGTCTGTGTGTTTGCCCATGCTGTATTTAGCTTATCTTGATGAGGCCTATTATTGCCCTGGGGGAAAAGTTCTGTCTACTAGCCAGAGATAGACATGGCCCAGTCACTGCAATCACTCTTATCCCTGCTGTTTACAGTTCCTCTCATTCATATAGAGTTACCTCCTAGTGCTTGTCTTTTTCACATATCTTTGTTTTAATAGGGTATCCCTTAACTCCAGTCAGATGCATGTCAGGAAATCACAGAGCAAAACAGAAGAACTGAGAGGAGAATTCCTTGTGGAGCTTGTTAAGTGTAAATTAATAGAGCAATTTGTATACATGAAATGTTTCACTTTCATAATCTCCATAATCATTTATCTGATAAGGGCTTTTAATTCTAAGCGCCGCTACAGAATTATTTTTGTGACTCAGAGTTATAGCTACAAAGATTTTGGAAATCATTGTATGCTGCTAGGATACAAAAAAAAATCTTGTAATATATCAAAAAAAAATGATTGGCCCTCACTTAGTGGCAACAAGTGGAAACCTGTTGTGAAATAAACTGTTTTTTAGTCAGTCTCTTTTGCTTGTGTGTGTCATCAGAAGCATTCTTAACATTCCACCTGTATGTATCGTAGCTACACAACTTCTAATTAAATTTCCTGCCACAAACTGCAGACAAGGCAGTGACATTTGCATTACAATGCTCCCCCCCCTTCCCTCTTTCTTTCAGGCAGGAATAGTAGCAGCCCCCATCCTCTCCCCACTTTTCCTTTCTTTTGTAGAGTTTCAGGCTAGTTTATCAAGAGATGTTTATTTGGCTTAAAAGAAGAACTTCTGTCAGTGTAAACCTGCTACAAAGTAATTACCAGAACCAAGACTAACCTTGGTGGTGTCAGATTTAGGCAGATTTGCAAAGGACAGTAAACCTTTTTAGTTTTTTCTCATTTTTTTAGTTTGAAATTCCCATTCTGATGTAGAAGTATTATCTCTAATTAAGAGTTTGTTGCATTTGTGTTGCACATTTTAGCTAGAGAAGTAGGTTGACAGCAAAGTGCAGCCTGCCTGTGATAAACCAGTCACCTATGAAAACCATTTCAGTTCCACAAGTTATAATTTTGAACACATTTTTATCTGTTAAAAAAAACAAGATAAATAAATGGATAAACTTGAGTGAGGTTTTGAAAAATAAAGAATTAATGGACTTTATCCAGTCATTATATGATGTATGTTATAATTGTTATCTTGATGCCAATTGCTATGGTGAAACATGTTAGATTCTACAAAAAAATTAAGTGGTTAATTTTTTGGAAATGACACTGACTGATGTTTTAAAATTAGCATGACTGCTACTCAGATTGTGTAAGTCATGTTTTTTTCAATGCCATTTGATCTGGCTGCTGGCTGCAAAAGATGATTTAAAATCCAGACATAATCTCTGTAATGTCTTGCATAAGAATCATTGGTTCAGAGGCAATATGTGGACTCTCAGACAAACTAAGCCCACTCAATTTGTATGTAGCTGTAACAGCTGGAAATCTGCTAAAATGGAATGTGGCTGTAACTTGGATCTGACACTGCTAAGTTTCTGTATGAAACAAAATGGATTTAGATTGCATGCTAGTTTGACTAGAGTGATTCCTGTGTGAATTTTGACTGTAGTTGCTGTATTAACATTTCACCATATTAAATTCTCAGTGTAAAAAAACAAATTGTATTAATCTTGCTGAATTACACTGACATGCCTACCCTGTAGGTAACAGTATCATTTGTGACTTGTGTGAATGGCAGTATGAGTATGTACTGACAACCAGTTTTGTGTATGACTGTCAAATGCAGAGTGAACATGCAATCCTGGAGCTCAAGTGTGGAAAAAGGCATTAACTACTTAAATCTGAGTCTGATGGCAAGTACATGTATTCAGCATGGCCCAGTATTCACTGCATGAACAACAGATGCTTGGATCTTTTTCAGTTTTAAAGCATTAACTGGTGACACACTGCATGTGTGAATTAGTGACTGTGAAAACACTGTACATACAGTATGATGTTTTTCAGTGTCATGGCTGTGTGGAGGAAATGCTTGCCACTGGTAAAGACTGAGGCATCATGTTGCCAGATTCTGAGGTCATTTTTGCAGAATGTGGGTCCCCAAGAAAAACTTCCAGGCCAACAGATTAGAAACCTGAAAGCAGATTTAAATAATGTTATTGTGAGTGTTTTGTGTCTGTAGTATTGTTTCACTTGCACATTATGAGATGCAAGTCTGGCCTAGGCTGAAGTGTTAGGATTCTGTGCCTAATCACTCCATGTTGTGGTGATTTGTTTTGATGCAGCACTTTCATGTCGTGAAGATTTTCACATAGGCAGCAGTATTATATTTTTAGTTCTTTCATTTGTCTGATAGTTAAGATTTAATTAAATTGGGTGGTATGGAACAAGGTCCAAGGCCCAAGGAAGCAGTGATTTTCTTTTTTTTTTTTTTGCCAATCGCAAAAACATTTTAAAATATTTTTACTTGAAATGAACCAATGCTTGTACTTAAATGAAAAAGTTTTTAAATCTCCTGCTAGACACCATTACTTGGAATAACCTATCTGAGAACCTCATAAAACACATTTAACAAATCAAGCTTTCTTGTCATAGGCTATTTGAATTTGGCATACTTCTATATAGGTGGATGTATACATATTTTCAGCTGTTTTTTTTTTTTTTTTTTTTTTGATTTAATGATTGAGCAGTCCTGGCATGTGTATGGACTTGTGTTTTTCTGCTTTTGTAAATATGTTTGGTGTAACTGTTGAGTGGTCCATCTTATATATGCTTTGGATCTAGCTGTGACTATATTTAAAAACATTATATATGCTTTTAAGTGCTTTTGGAGAATATTATTTATTTTGTAGTTATTTTTGACCACAATGTCCTCAAGCAGCTAGGTGACTTAAATTCTTTCCACTGTGTCATCAGTGTGGCAGCCTTGAAACACATTATACAAATAGTTGTAAAAGAGACACCCCTCACACAAGTCCCTCCCACTCCACTATCGTTGTGTTTTCTAGTTTAACATCTTTAAACATGCAGTTTCCCCAGCCTTTATTCTTTATCTGTAGATGTTAAAGGATGAGGGATGGCGGTGGGTTGTGCTGGGGGTGAGCTGCAATGGAAATCTGGAAAGGGTTAGAAGAGGTAGGGTGCTGGGGGAGGAAGTTACTAGTATAGAGCATGGGCAAACACGCAATCTCTATGGTAACGATTTGATCTTTCTCTCTGGCTGTCAGGCCTGCAAGCACACAGTGACGGAGTGGCCAGGTTGTGCTGATGGCCAGAGGTGGGGAGGTGAGCTGGGGAGGGGAGGAGGGTGGTTGGATCAGAGACAGTGGTCACTGCCTTCTATTTCTGCTCCCCCCTCCCAAACTCTGCCATCTGCAGACCTCAAGAGCTGCTTTGATTGGATTAGTCATGAATTAATGAGACAGGCTTGAAGAACAGCCTCTGTTGTGGAAATCTCTAATCATATCTTAATTTGTTCTTTGTGTGAGCACGTGTGATCTTAGAGGTTGTTTTAATGAAATTAATTAAAAGGAAATCCAATTTTTTTTTTTTTCCAAACCCCCAAATTACAATTTATATTTTTCAATAAAACACATTTTAAAGCCTCACCAGAGACCTGTTGCTTTTCCCTGACATATATGAAAGGTGCCTGAGGAGTACCGTTTAGTATGAAACAGATCCATAGATTTCTGTTTAAAAACAGTTTGTGTCTGTCATTTTTATTTTATCTTTTACTCACTTAAAAAATGTTTTGCTGAAGCTCTTTTGCTGTGTTTGCTCAAAGAACTTTGGAAAGACTCAACATGCCTTTGGAAGTGTTGTTTTTGGGTGGCAGGAGTGTAAAGCATTCTTGAAGAATAGACTGTTGTCTGTTTAATGACTTAAACATTCCTCCTCTTTTTGACCACCAAGCAGTTAAAAAACAGAGCACTTCAAGTCACAACCAGAATAAAGTCTGTACATTTTTATGTAACTGCAACACCGGAATAAGTCTGCCCCGTGCCTCTGTCTGAAATTAATAGCTTACATTGTATTTATTGTTGTAAGTTTCTTCTTAGCACGAGATAGAAGGATCAGGTGGGGGGATGGCATTGTTTGGTTTGGGAAGTATTCTGTTGGTTGCATAGCAACAGGCTCCTGGAAACGGGAGTGGACGGTGTTGCCACTAGCAACCGTTGTTGCTCTGCAAACAATGTGGGCCAGTGCAAACATGAGCCAAGACTCTAGGCTCCTGCTTTTAATTGAACATCTGTATGTGTTTTTCTCTGATAGAGCCACATTTAAGTTAGATCTGTCAGTGACAGATGTTTGAATATTGTCTTCACTATTATTATTATAGACTACAGCAGAGTTTGTGAGATTTTGAGTTTTTTTACTCTTTCTTTTTTTACTGTGTACTGTTTCTTGTTGCTGTATAGCTTTTAAAACTCAGGTAATTCTTAATAGGTGGGGCTCTTGTTATAATGTTGTTAAGGGCTTATCTGGGATTTGCCTGAATAAAACCTGGCTTACAGACTGACATGAAAATATAGGTGTGTGTGTGATGCCATGGCCCTTGCCACCCACTCTTTAATGGCATAATGAAGCCCTCAGGCCTGTGTCACTTCCACTGTTGGAAATGACAAGTCTAAAGATAAATATCAGCATTGTTGCAAGTGTATTTTTAACTAAACTGACACTTCATAGACAAATTCCTTGCCTTAGAGAGATACTTGCGCATTTCAATAATAATGTTGAAGCATTTTGTTAAGATGTTTCAATTAAATGACCTACAAGAAAGTGGTGTGAAGAAAATGTAGAATTAAATATGAAAACATTTACATATAAATGTTAATTGTGCCCTCTGCTAACAAACATTTTGAAGAGGGCTGCTCATACTCGATTTTGTGTGACTGAAGATAGATACATATCAGGAATTTCAACATGTGCCTCCTCCATTCACTGTATTAGTCATGTAAGCACAGCAGTGTCTGCCTGTGGCAAAATCCCCACACATGGAAAGTGTCAGCGGTGGCACACCCAGATCTGTTGTTTTTCTGTCTTAGAGGTATACTCTGACTTGTCTTAGGCCCAGGTTTGTCCCCCAAACCCAAATTTCTCTCAAGATACTGGTATGTAGCTGACAGTTCAAAATGATTTGTTTTGCAGTTTGCAGGGATTTTTTTGTGTGTGTGTGTGTGTGTGTGAATTTATATGTTACTGGACACGAAAAATTCAACTATCTTTTGTAGGATCAATGTTTGATTCTTTGGTTTTACCCTACTGTTCAAAAGTTAACATTTCATTCAGAAATGGAGAAAGAGAGTGCCAGATGCAGCTCTTTCTGAGGGCGCCATAAGGCGAACTAAATCCTGCTCAGTTCTCCTTGCAATTTACTGTTTACTTACAGTTTATACCATCAAAGATCTTAAGTGAACATTTTTGAATAAGGTATTTGTACTTCCAATCTCCTTTTGCCTGTCAGAACAGTTTGCTTATGGGTGGTAGGAATTTTGTGGTAGTGTCTGATAGCTTCATCATGTTGTATTCAGTGGAAGGGTTTTAGGTGGTCATGTAAATGAGTGGGGTTATCCTGTGTCATTATAGTGTAACTGTTCCACAAAAGAGGATGTGACTCGTATTTTGGTGTGAGCACAACATTTTTTGTTGTAACTATGGTTTAGTTAAATTTATTTCCTCTTCCTCTTAACCACCAAAAGGATTTTCTTGATTGCGACTCATGCCCATGTTTTTGTTCTTTCTCCAAAGAATTGGGTTACCTCTTAGATTTCTTTTTGTTACTGTCCCCTCTGAGGTAATTTTGTTGCATGGTAAATAGCAGTCTTCTCATTTATTTGTGAAATTATGAGCATTTGGCTTAATGCAGTGGATCTCCTAGTGCAAATGCTAAATAATTGAGGTGACAACATGACTAGCTAATCAAAAGTTTTTAATCAGCCCTGTCAGAAGGTTTAAATCAAATTTGAAAAAGGCAAGAGACAAGCTTGGCTGCACCTGTTGCTTGTATCTAAAAGCTCAGCCTGCAGATTACTGCAGCCTAAGTGGTGTTTGTCAGATCTCTTCCAGTAAATTAAAATAACATTGCAGTGCATGTGTTATGATTAATCACAGCATGTCTACTTGAGCAGGCTGTGTCTTGCAGGCCGTCACTGTAATGTTCCTACTGTGCATCGCTGTCCCAACTACCTACTGACTTTTCCTGTTGCTGCTGGATTTGTGCCTTAAACTGAAGACTGCTCATGAATTCAACCCACCCCCCAACTGTGCTGTATCTCCCTTATTCCTGTCCTCCTCCCCCTCTTCTCTTTGCGTTTGCACTCGAAAGTTCCTGTGCAAGAGCTTTATTAAGGGAGGGGGGGGGGTAAAAGAGTGAACAGGGAGAGGGGAGGAGGGGGTTAGGGGTGGTTGTCATGGATTCCTCACCATAGCAACCGACAAACGTTTACAAAGCATTGAGGAATTTCCTCATATCAGCTGGATTATTGGAGCCCTCAGAGAATGGCTCTCGTTACAAACAAAATGCTGGATATCATCAGGACCCTAGCAGGGGCTCGAGCCCCACTGCCATTTTCATCTTTTTCCCCTTCAGTTTTTTACCAGAGTGGAGAAGTTGTTTTTTTTTTTTTTTTTTTTTTTTTTTTGATCTGCTTACTCCCCCTTGCAGTTCTTTTCTCCTCTTGTCCCTACCGTACTCCCGCTCTTTCCCTCTCTGTCCTTGTTTTTTTTTTTTTTTTTTTTAGAGAGAGAGCCTTTGTGTCACTCCATTTTTAGCTCCCCTTTACTATGCTGTGCACATTGTCACCCAGTGGAAAGGCAAGTAGGGACAGTGGGTTTGGTCCTCATGAAGGATTTTAAGCCTGCTGATAACATTGAACTCCTGTACTGTAACTTTTCTACCTGGGTCTTGACTGTCACCAGTACTAAGAACATCTGTGTAATACTCTTGGGCTTCTTACTTTGCCATTGATTAAGGCCAAAGGTGGGCAGCCTTGGGGCTCTGAGAGCTTCAGTGACTCAGCTTGACTTGGCAAAGCCAAAAGCCCCCTGGGGTACAATGAATGCTCTGGTGGCTCCAAGACAGAAGAGGTGGGGTGGAAGAGCATACATTTTGCACGGCTGTCTGTGTGTATAGACTTTGGAATCTTCTTATTCTTTTCTTTGTTACATGTCGGATTAATTCTTCAGTATAAAATTTATACACATTTATGTATTTTCTTATTTTCTGTTTTCTCTCTCTTCATCACTACCCAGCATGCAGAGCTCAGAGGGAGGGTCAGACACCACGACCAGTGTGGCACCGCTGCGGACTACGTCATCAGCCCAGGCCCCTGTGGTACAGCCTGTTCCAGCCTCCCAGCAGGTAGGGCACTGCCTTTATACCTCACTGGAAACACAGGACAATTGGGGAGGCTCTGTAATGATCTATTTATTTCCAAATGTTTAGTATGAAAGTCAAAGGCTGAAATTTGTATGAAGTATGGAGCTGCTTGCTATATCAGTGCTTGTGCATGTTGCCTGAAAAGAAAATCATATAATACCTCGACAACAGAATCTTCTGCATTTTTTTCTGAATCAGTAAGTCAATTTTACCACAAAAATACAGCATTAACAGGCCCTGTTAGAACAGTTTAAATTTCTGTTGTTCATTGCTTGTAATCATTAAGCTGAATAGTACGGTCTGGCATTGGGCATGGCTAAGGAGGAAGTGTGAGACTTCATTTATTTTTTTTGTAATCAACCTGTAATAAACCTATCTGGACTTGATTCAGAAAGTCTTGAAAGGGGACGTTTACTGATGTTTGTTTATGTTGTGCTGGCTGTCGTGTTTATTGCAATGTGTACAATTGTATGTACATGGCTATGTAATTGAGTTATGTCTTGTATTCACACAGAGGGTGCTGGTTCAAGCCACAGGCTCAGCTCAGAAGGGAGGACAAGTACAACAGCTTTCAGTACCCAGGGTTCAGCAGGTCCCTCAGCAGGTACACAGTACTGTACATAAATATACAGTGCTGTGAAAATATCTGTAACCCCTCCCCCCCCTTTTTTTTTTATTATTTTTTTGACTTGTTCTTGACTGAGCTGGAGACTTAAATAAGATTATTTCTATGAATTCAGATAATAGTTTTATTGTAAAACTTATAGCCAGTTTTACCAGAGCCTATTTTTGTCAATGACAAATGTTTGACCAGCTCTCTAAGTCTCATTTGCTGAGTTTACATTTAGGTAAAATAAAATTTAAATGGAAGCAAACATGGCATCCCAGTCATTTCATTGCCGGAAGTCATCTGAATCCTAGGGTATAATATGAAGTTGCTGCAATGGGTGGAGATGTTCCTGTGAGCTTGAACCAAATCCCAACATGAAATCTGTGTAATGTCTGGCATGAAAACCAGGAGCTGACCTGACTGTCTGCAAAAGCTGGTCTTTGATGCCAGTCTTTTATTTTTGCATGCCACAAGGCCAGCCTTTAGCAGATGAGAGAGTTCATTACATGCTTTTTGCCATTCTTCATTTAATCATTAATTACCAGTTGTTTGTCAAATAAAGCTTATTTTCTTATTAAATCACATTTATGAGTAACCAGTTAAAATTAGTTATATAAATAATTTTAATTTATAGGGACATACACATTTTATTCAACTTATTTTTCTGTAATTCATGATCCCCTCTCAGCATAAGGGCCTTATTTCCCATTTACATTTTTTTTTTTTTTTAGAAAGTATACACCAGTATTTTGGTCTAAATGCAATAATTCTGAGTAGCTAAGATTACTGCTTTGGGCATATTGTCATTAAACAAGGGGTGGACAGATGTTTTTTCACTGCACTGGATGTTAATGTGCCACATTAAAGAATAATTCTCTGTGCAGTATTTGTGTCAGTTAATTTTAATCTCAGTGGCATTTAATGTGTTAGCTTGTGCCTACAAATGAAGAAGCATAAATACAGTTTTTGTTAATCTCAGGTCTATTACCTGGGATCTGTACTTTAACTCTCCTGCTATCTCTCTGTAGGTGCAGCAGGTGCAACATGTCTACCCATCTCCAGTCCAATATGTAGGAGAAAGCGGAGACACTGTTTATACCAATGGAACTATGTAAGGAGTGATTTATCATTTCAAAAATACATCAGTGGAATATGATGTGTGAAGTGTGACATAAGACAGACAACAAAATTGATGAACATTTTAGTAAGAAATTTGACATATTTCAGTTTTAATCTTTGTCTGTTTTGAAATTAGGGGAACTTTAAGGCAATAATGCATACAGTGAAACATGTCATTTGGTTCAATTGGGAAAATAGCCACTGTCCACAGCAATGGATTGGCTTTCTTTTCTCTCACTGTAACTGTGACATCAAGCTACTTTTAAAGTGGCTCCAAACAAAATGTTTAACCTAGTTGAAGTCATTAAAGCTAATTGAAGCCAAATAAAATTTTCCCCAGTTTGATGTTTGATATGATCACATCATAACCAAATATTTTGATGATCTTGGTTTTCTTGTGTATCTAAACAAGATTATGTACCATATAAACAATATTTCTTTTCTCTTCGGAACAAAGTAAAATCAGAAGATTATGTAGGTCTTGCTTCTCAGAGGGTGCATACCTCTTAAAATGCATTAGTGGTAATTAAATGTCCTTTGTTTAGCATCATCATTTGCTGTCATCACTAAATGTTAATTACAATAATCTCTCCTTAGCCGAACAGCCTACTCATACAACCCAGAGGCTCAGTTGTATGGGCAAAGCAGTGGTGGCACTTACTTTGACTCTCAGGCCAGTGGAGCTCATGTCACCACAGTGGTCTCCTCTGCCAGTGGTGGGGTGCCCCCTCATGGCATGGTGGGCATTGCCATGGATGTGGGCAGCAGCCACATCATCTCCGGCGGCAGTACTTACCTGATCCATGGAGGAAACATGGAGGGAAGCCGCAACCACATATCACACTCGTCACGCTCGTCCTCAGCTATGGTGAGAAACACCCATGCTAATTTTTCTGTTGTAGTCTAAAGCACTTTGATTTATGAGAAAAAAAGGCAAAATGACTACTGGTCATGTACACTTGAAGAATTTTGTCTTTTCTCAACTGCTTTGTCTCCAGATTATAGTTTTGGTTTTGTAATGTACATAAAAATGTTGTTACTGCTAACTGTTACTCAACAAGGCTTACTGAGCAGAGGTCACCACTACTATTGTGGTGTTGTGAGATGCACATTGGCACAAACTGTCATCACTGCCACTTGAGCCTATGTCCAGACTGGCCATGCTCCAGGGACAAGCCTGAAAGCAGGGAGAGAGGCAGAGAGTTTACAGCAACCTGAGTTGGGGCCTCCCGGCTCTGCAGCAACACACAGAGCAGAGCAGTGCAGGGCAGAGAGCCCATGGAATTGGAACATTGGCTTAAATAATGCAGCACTGCCTTGTTTCAGAGGCTTTCACGGGCATTTGAGCGACCTGCTAAACAAAGCAACCCCTGGGGCTCATTACCATTTGGCCAAGAGCCCTCGGGAGCCTTCTTAAGGCTTGGAACGCTGCCTGCTTCTTTTTCCTTTTCTTCTTCATCTCCAGTTTGGCTGCATTACCACATATCTTTTTGTTTTTTTGTTTTTACTTGATTTTCTTGTGCAGCTCAACAGAATGTCCTAGGTTTTGTCATTCACTTTGCCCACCAGTTGGACAAATACTTTTTTTGTGGTCCAAAGATAGAATAACATGTCAGTGTGTTTTATGCAATTGCACTGCTTCGACTGGAGCCATGACTTACTGACTTTTAGTATTTCTAATATTATTTATGTTACAGTCCTTGTTAAACTGAGGGGTAGCAGGGGGCCTGGGTTTAGGCATTGTTGACCTATTGTCCCTAACTTTGACGTGACCCATGCCCCTGTTTGTGGTTCCTATTTGCATACATTAGTGTGTCTGACTGCAAGCCTTCACTGAGCAGCTTAACCCTATGAGTCCCTTGATTTGCATGCTTTTGTCAGCCAATAATGGATTTGGCTGCAACACTGACTGATTTTAATGGAAATACAGAGATCTGGCTGCTTGCTAACAGTCTTATTTCCTTTATCTGTTTTTTGTATTTTTTTTCATACACCCCTGCTTATTTCTGCCCCCCTTTTCTGTCTCTCTCACTCTCTTGCCTCCTCTCTCTTCTGTTTCCACTCTTATTTTTTTTTTTCTTTTTTGGCATGCTTCTTTCTTTAGCTTGAAATGGCGATTGAAAACCTCCAAAAGTCTGAAGGAATTGCAAGTCACAAAAGCAGCCTGCTCAACAGCCATGTAAGTCAACCAGGAACCTTTTTTTCAAAAGGAAATGAGAGAAAAAAAAATCTGTGGCTGGACCTCTAGACAGCAAGTTCTCCTTCTGTTCCACTCAGACACATCCCACACTAGCTTTATGTACTCTGCGCTGTCCCATTAATTGTCTCCATTAATTATTGTCCTTGATGTGAACATGCTTTTGCTGTACTTTTTTTCCAGTATGTATCTTGTATGTGTCTTAATAATCTGCATGTGCTTAAGATTTCCATTATTTTCATGCTTAAATGCACCAAGCCATACACTTATATATATTTTTGCAGTGTAACTTTTCATCTTGTTGCAAGTCTATCACCCAGTTGTCATGTTTAAATGAGATTTGGTTTTATTTCTAAACTGACTTAAATTCATTTGTGGAAATTTGAGGTTAGAGGCTTTCCCTACCTTCCAGTTCTTAAAACTCTGCTGATATCCCACAATCTCTACATCACTTTTATGAAATGTTTTAAGTATTACATCTGGTTTGCAAATTGATAATTAGTTCTTTATTCTAATTCTTTGTGATTACGCTGCTGCAGACTGTTTGTGTAGAAAGGTCTTCAGATGTTTAAGTATTCACTCAATCAGAAGTTCCTTATTACTGTAGTCAATTATGGCTTCAGTCAAGAATATAAAAACCATGCAGTCATAGCCACAGCCAAGTGCAGTGGTCTTCTTGGTGTTTCACCTGTTAAAGTAGGAGGTTGAAGTTTTTTTTGTGTGTGCATGCATGCGTGTGTGTGCAAGTGTGTGGTATGTGCTGTATGTCTGGAGGTGATAATAAGATGTGCCGTTCCTCTCCAATGATTGCCAGGTGACTATCACAGAGCAGTTTCTCCGCTGGGACTCACTGATTGTGCGGCTGTGTCGTCTTCTGTGTATTTTTAGCTTCAGTGGCTGCTGGACAACTATGAGACAGCTGAGGGGGTGAGCCTGCCCCGGTGCTCTCTGTATAACCATTATTTGCGGCACTGTCAGGAACAGAAACTGGATCCGGTCAATGCAGCCTCCTTCGGCAAACTCATCCGTTCGGTCTTCATGGGCCTGAGGACACGTCGCCTCGGCACCAGGTATAAACAGGAAGAGGTTACTGCCAATGCTGAAGATGCTGATAACAGTAATCATGTTACCATTATAGATGTGACAAGTATGATGATGCTTATAGGCACTGGAGACTTGCTGATGGAAGCTGATAATGATAGTCATTATAGTGATGGCAAGTCTTGTTTTCTGGCTTTTCTCTCACTGAATCTACCAGAGGCAATTCCAAGTACCATTACTATGGCATCCGTGTGAAGCCAGATTCACCGCTCAACCGGCTGCAGGAGGACACCCAGTACATGGCCATGAGACAGCAGCCTGTCCACCAGAAACAGAGGTCAGCATTCCTTCCATGAGAAATGCCATTTGTACTTTTTCCTCCCTCTTCCTTTCCATTTGTCTTGCTCTGTTGCATTTGTCACAACTTTTCAGCAGTTTTCTCTTCATTCACTACCATTTTGGCAATTATTTTTTATTTACTCTGTTTTTTTGGATGATGTTCATGTGTAAATCAAATAGATGGCTATCGACATATACTTTGACAAAGCTATCTTACTTTCATTGTCAGTCACCTGCTTCTTGTTTTTTGTTCATCTCCTCCCATCTTACTCTCTCATTTACTCTTTTCCTTGTTTTTCTTTTATGATTTCTTGTTTTCTGATACAAGACATATCTATTACAATATAGTCATGTTCCAGTTCTGGTTGTAAAAAGGTACAGTTCTGATGACACTTTGTCAGGACTGAAAGGGATTTGATTTGTTGCGTTTGCCTTTAGAATTAAAACTTGCACATTATTTCTTACTCCTGTTATCCCAGTCCTCCACAACTCTGCTGACAATCATACATGTTCTCTCTGTATAGGTTCAAACCTCTACAGAAGGTAGATGGTATGTCTGACAGCCTGTGTGGGAGCTCTCAGCACTGTAACAGCACTCCAGAGCAGTCTGTGGCTGCTCAGAGCCAACACCACCAGCAGTACATAGGTAAGGACAGGAGCTGGTTGGCTGTCATCACAACTGTGTATCCTGGGTTAATCAACTGCTTTTATATTTATCACTTTTATGTCCTGATTTTCATAATGTGGTAGGAGTTATAGTGTAGAATCATTTTTGCACAGCTACCAACCCATGCTGGTTTTGTACACTGTAATAAATGTCAGACTGATAAAATGTAATGTTAGGCATTTTGTTTGAGACAGTAATAACATATTTGTTTGTGTCATCCAAATAAACAGCAAGGTTCTTTCTCCAGTGTCCTAAAGTGTGTTTATATGTGGATCAGCAATAACTGTCTACATTTTTGCAGATATGTTACATACCTTGCCCCCATTTCCCTCTCCTGACTTGGGCCCTCAGCCTTTGCCGGAGCGCATCAACATGAATGACGTAAAAAAGCTGCAGAGGCTCTATAGAGATCACTGTGAGGTGGGTGAAGTCATAGCAGAGCTCCTTTTTATTACAGTTCACTACATTGGGAAGGTTTAAGCCAATTTTGAAATTTTGAGTGCATTTAGAGCTGCATCATTCAGAGCCCATCGCTGCTGTCTTTTTCCTGTTAGTCCTTATCAGGCGTCCCACAGTTTGAGGTTGAGGCAAAAACGTATGTATGAACAACTTTGATGAGTGATGAACATGTAGGTGTATTTTACCACCTTTAGGGAATGGCTTCTTATCCAAAATGTTGTCACTTTAAAAGTAGAGAGAGATGGAGAGATGATTTTGGGGGGGATCCTTCATATATCAGCCAAATTTCTACCTGGGAAATGGATTTTAGCAGTAAACCTTTGACTAATTCTTTCTTTCTTTATATTCACCTTATGTCATTGACATTAGAAATTAAATCATTTATTCAAATTCATCTAAAGCTAAATTGCTTATAATTATTAGCATTAATAATTATTGATTATTTTTTTAAATATATATATATATAAACCATCACATAAGTTAGTATTTCAGGGAAAAGGAACAGTATAAATACTGCCTTCCACAATGAAATATGTAGTTTAATGATCTGCGTTACAATTTTCCAGTAAACAGGGTAGAAATATACTGTACCAATGAATAATACCATTTATGGGAATAATAAAATCATAAATTGTAATGGCACTGACGTATAATGCTATTTTTTTTATCCAGAAACATAAGAAAGCTACAATATTGCACTTAGTGACATGGCCCTTTATTATGATTACTGACCCTTTAGCTAACTTTGAGTTTTACACTGACTCCTTTTTAAGAAACATTTGCTCAAAAATAGATCACCCCTCTTATATGTAATATTACATTCTGTTAATAAAAAAATCTATATATGACATTTTTAAGCTTGAGTGAGTAGGGACAAATGGAATTGCAGCTGCTTGCTGCACACAGGTTGAAGAAAAGTTGACATGCTCCTAAAGTACTGAACAACATTGCTGTTTTTTGTCATTTAACAATAAGGAAAATACAGAATGGTAGCCCTGTTCTGTTGAGTTGGTGTAATCAGGGCAGATAACACACACTGAAACACCAGCGGTCAACAGGTGCCTTATGTCTTAGTTGAGAAAAAAAAAAATCTATGAAGAACGATACCAGGAAAATGTATGAAGTAAGAGCTATGGTGAAGTCATGAGTTGAGTAATGACATTTCATAGGTTTCACTCTTAGAATATGCTCCCAGGATAAAGCACATTGGCAGTGAGAAGACTAGAAATAATGTAGAATATTCAAAGTTGGGGGTTTTACAGGCAGAAGAGAGGCTGTGATTAAAACAGCGAAGCTTTGGCTTTATCATATTATCCCTGCCCTCCCCTTGTCAAGCCTCACCACGCTCCCTTTGTTCCAGTCATCTTTTCATCTCTGTGCAGCTTTCAAGACATGCCAATTAACCTTTCAGCACGCTGGGTGGACATCTTGGTGTCTTTGTGGTGGCCTCCCCTTGGGCCTTTGTGTTGCCTTGTCTGTGGACAGGCACATGGGCTCCTGTCTTTGTGTGCCAGTGCATTTCTGTCACCCTCACAGCTCTCATTGCCTGTGTGTGTTTAATGTTTATGCATTTCACTTCGTCCTCCCCTTTTGTGAGTCAACAGTGACCTTTTAACACATTAACCAGGACTTTTATTGACAGGATTGAAAATTACAGCACAAATCAAAGTAACAAGTTAACCAGTCATAATCATTCTGTTAAAGGTACAGATGTTATTTTTTGAGCAGGGTTGTAAATATATGTGTATTCACTGCCAGTATTTAATGTCATAGTAACAGCAGCCAAATATTCAGGCATCAGCTGTTGTTGTGTTTAATAAAACATTTAGGGTAATAAATCCCATTTGTCGTGTGTGCAGAAGTGAGGGGTTAGGATTTGTGGATCTCTGCCGCAGTCTGAGACCATGCGTGTGCACACATGTTATTTCACCACTACACTTTTTGAAGGCGTGCTGTTTTTCCGAGCGCTGAAAAACTGTGTAGCAGAACGGTTTTCTTTAGAGGGGATGGGGAATTCTCCTTTATGTGTATGTCAGTGTTTGACCTGTTGCTGGGGGCAACTGTAAACAAGGTTGCCATGGTGATGGCTGGAGAGGAAGCAAAAACATATCATGTGATTGAAGCCTTCACTGCTGTGTAACAAGATCCAGCGGCAAGTGCATGTCCTGCCAGAAAGAGAAAGAAGAGAATCTGTGGGCACTCAGTCTCTGGGTGTGAATCATATTCTTATAGTCAACGCAGATACTGGACTGTTAGAGACCAAAGAGAGTTTGACCTCTGCTTCATATGGTGCTTGGCTGACATTTCCTCTGGTGTAATGCTAGTTCTTGTTTACCAGGGTATGGCTTTTTCTCTGACCATAAAGACTCTGAACTCTATTTTATGATTTTAGAGCTTGAGCTGGTCACTGCTTCTTCTGTGTTCTTGCATTCTTTACTTACGCACAGTGTACTCTGCTTTTAAAGAGCAACGTACATAACAGGAAAGAGGAAGTCACATGATTAGTTCGTCAGCACCTTGCCACTAAAACGAGGCAAATGCATGTAGAAATCTGTGAGAGCAATCTGCTTAATAAAGGCAACCAAGATTTTTTTCTTTTAAAAAGTGAGTGAAATCAACTTTAAAACTTTGTGAAGCCTAAATGTGCCCCCCCCCCCCCCCCCCCCCTCCTTCCCGCCCCCCTTGATGATTAATGTGCAGGGAGCTGGCTCAATGTCTAACCAGGAGGGCCCAGAATAAGAGAGAGGCTGCCTGCCTGTAGAAACTTTGTTGTGTGTCTGGTTGCCATGGTTCAGTTCTGTATGTTTTGTCCCCCTGCCTTTCCTCCCTCACTTTTCCCTCCTCTGTCTCGCTCTCTTTCCCTCCCTCTCTCCCTCTCTGCTCTCCTGCAGGCTACTCTGGATGTGGTGATGAACCTCCAGTTTCACTATATTGAGAAACTCTGGCAGACCTTTTGGTATTCAACACCGCCATCTAGTGATGGAAGCACAGCCATCCCCAACAGGTCAGACCACACATACAGGCAGATCTGATGCTGAAAAGTTCATGTTTAGGGTTAAATTACCCAGCACTCTGGAGTCTGAGCGAAATTAAGTCCTGAATTTTTAATTTCATTTTTTTTAAAAAAAGCTTTTTTATGTGACTCAGCAGAGTTTAGAGTATTGTTTTATTTGCTCTTGGTGGAATTTACAGTTTGTGCTACATATTTTGTGTTTGTCTGTGTGTGTAGTGATGATGACCCAGAAGGTGTGATCCCCAGAGAGAAGCTGTTGGCTTTGTGTAAATATGAACCGATCAGACTGTGGATGAGGAGCTGTGATCACATCCTCTACCAGGCTCTGGTGGAGATCCTCATCCCTGATGTCCTGCGTCCTGTACCCAGTCAGTACTATTGTTTGTATTTTTAGGCCTTTTTTAATACTATGAAGTAGAAAAAATGTAGACTGCAACTATTTCTTATCATTTTTTTTCTATTCATGTTTTTGGTGTATAAAATATTTTTAAAAATTCATCACAATTTCCCAGAACCCAAATTAATGCATTTTCAATGTTTTATCCAAAACAGTATTTTGTTTACACAAAAGACCACTTTAATTATAAACCCACAACTTATGATCTGAAATAACTGTTATGTCTGTGCACCTACTGTTAAATTTAAGAGATTTTGTTTGTTTCTGCAGCAAAACCAGTTGAATCCTCTTAGAGCCAGTGTATGCAGCATTTGCATATATCTACTTACAGTAAAATACTTCATGTAGAGGAGATGAAAAAGTCTGTTTGTAATTCAAGCTGTTTCTTCAGGCACTCTCACTCAGGCCATTCGCAACTTTGCCAAGAGCCTGGAGGGCTGGCTGACCAGTGCCATGACCAGCTTTCCTCAAGAGATTGTCCGCACCAAGGTAGTATTTATTTATTTGACATTCACATTTAAATGTCTCCTGTCCTTAATAAAATGTTGAAGGGTTACGTTTTCATTTTTCCTTACAACCTCAGGTTTTAATATAAACTTTTAAATGTGACTGCTTTGTGATTCAAGAGTTTCAACACATCACTTCAATTGGACTTTATAATATTATACATACAACGTAGGTGCCCTCGATGATCTGACTGGTACACCAAGGTTTATTTGTATCTGTCTAGTTGAAAGAAACAGTACTGATTAAAATGCAGTGAAGTAAAAGGTGTTAACACTGGTACATTTGTCAGGGATGATCAAGCAACCTCTTTAAAATGTATGAATATAAGATGACACTTAAATCTGGTCAGTGCCAGAAACATAGAGCCATAGAGAGCTAAACTGTTTGGAAGTTTGGCTTTGTTCGTTAATATTTAAAAATGTTTTGTACAGGTCGCAGTGGTCAGTGCGTTTGCCCAGACGCTGAGACGTTACACCAGCCTAAACCACCTGGCTCAGGCAGCCCGCGCTGTCCTCCAAAACACCTCCCAGATCAACCAGATGCTCTCTGACCTCAACCGAGTGGACTTTGCTAATGTCCAGGTATATTGTCTGTCAGCAACCCAAAACATAATGTTGAAATGTCAAACATTTGAGTTTGTATGGCGCAGGGAGCAGATTATCGCTCAGAGAGTTGTGGCTTCTTGCTAAATGCGCCTGGGTGTTTGTTGTGTCAAACAGGAGCAGGCGTCATGGGTGTGTCAGTGTGACGAGAGTGTGGTTCAGCGTCTGGAGCAGGACTTTAAGGTCACTCTGCAGCAGCAGAGCTCCCTGGACCAGTGGGCCACCTGGCTCGACAATGTGGTCTCTCAGGTCCTGAAACCCCACCAGGGCAGCCCGAGTTTCTCCAAAGCTGCACGTCAGTTCCTGCTCAAATGGTCTTTTTACAGGTAATGAGAAAAATATTGGTAGTGTTGAGTTTGTTTACACTACACGTGTCTAGTTTTAAAAAACTGGTCTGTAAATTTTAGTTTGGCTCTAAGATTAAACAGATTATTTTCTCTCCTTCCTGCAGCTCCATGGTGATCAGAGACCTGACTCTACGTAGCGCAGCCAGTTTTGGCTCTTTCCATCTGATCCGTCTTCTTTACGATGAGTACATGTTTTACCTGGTGGAACACCGTGTGGCTCAGGCCACAGGAGAAACTCCTATTGCTGTCATGGGAGAGGTAAGGAAGAAGATATTTGAAACTTCTCTGATTGCCGATTGCCATGACAATGAAAATCGTGTTGAAATTAGTTTTGCTGACTAAAGCTTCCTAACCTCTTGAATTACAGTTCAGTGATCTGAGCTCCATGATGCCATCAATAATGGAAAAAGGTAAGCCTTGACTCTTTACACTATGGTCCACACCTGTTCATCTTTACCAGAAAAATGTTAAAAGGTGAGGTAACACTTCCTTTTACAGTCTCCTAATTACTAAGAAGTTACTTGGTAGATAATGTGAAACTAACAAGTGGGTACTGTAAATACAGATGAAGAAGAAAAACCTCCATTGTTACCCATCAAGTGCCTTTCAGTTGTAAATGGATTATGTTGGTAATAACTCAGATATATTTATACTAAGTAAAACAACTATTTACTAGGTAAGTGAGCTGAAACTGGACTGTAAAAGAAAGTCTCATCTCTTCCCAGAAACAGATTATAGTAGTTACCCATCACATACTGTAAGTTTTGCATTATCTGCCAAGTAAATTCTTACTAATTAGGGGAGTGTAAAAGGGAAGCGTTACCAAAGGTGAATCTGCTAAAACAATCATTTTACATAAAGCATCTTATCAAGAATTAACTATACTTAACAGAGGATAAGGGAACTGTTGTTATGCATTTTTCTTCTTGTCAAACATACAACAGCCTGACTCCAGTCTGTCTCCCAATACTTTGATGTGCTCAGCACTAATTCTCTTAGTTCCAAATGAATCTCACAAAAGAATTGCCAGTGTATAAACCTTAATGTAGCTTATTCCTGGTGCTATTGAGCGAAACATCACAGCCACAACCTTAAAACAACAAACCGAGGCACTGTTGTTAATCTTGCTGCTGTAAGTAGCTATCACTACCAAACTGGAATTAATCTGCTGCTAAAAATAGCCCCAGTCGTACGATTGTTCTACAACTGCAGTGTCCAGCTGTTTTAGGACTGGCTGAAGCTTTTTTAAAAATAAGCCCCTATATTTGAGACCCACAAATGATCTAAATTATGAAGTTGGAAAGAAATGTTTAGTATTTTGCTTGAAGATTAATTACCAAAACAGTTGCCAATAACTTTTCTGTTGACTGAGTTCTAGTTAAAAGGTCATCTCTGCTTGAGGCTACATTTACTGCTACTAGCATAACACACCCAAACCTCAGACAGAACTGTTGGTGAAGTTGCATTGTGGGTAATAAATGCACCAGGTTTTCACAAGGTAGAAGAATGCCTGAAACAATAGAGATAAGACCTCTGTTTCTGCTGTGTTAAATGATGAGAGGACTTTAAGATGCTTTATGTAAAACAGTTGAGATGTTTTCTCCCATTTTTACGACTTTAAAACCAAACTGTTTCCAAAGTAACAGTCCCTCTCTCAATGTGCCACTAGACACATCCTTCTCTGATGAGATGAGTGACCTGGGCAGTGATGCAGATGCATCCAGAGGGCCAACTGAACCAGCTGTAAAGAGAGAGAAGATTGAAATGAACCACCCTCTGCAGGAGATGTGAGTCCAGTCCAAACATGTCCAGACTGAAAGCTAGGCGGGCCAGCACGGTTTCTTAAAAAGGTGACCCTAAAGTGGCTTTTGGAGCCTTTTGGGGGCAGAGCAGCTTTTGGGCCGAGTGTCGTCCTGCAGTCAGTGTGTGCAATGTATATAGAGACGAGAGTAGCAATGTCAGTCCTCCCCCTAGTAGTGTTTGTAAAGGTGGTGATCTTTCTCCCGGGATGCTCATGTCTTATTTTTTTACTACAGGGGTGTAACCCAGGTCTGATCTTCTTTTGGTTTTTGTTGAAACTGTGAATGACTTTGTGCAGTAGCTTTTTATTGGATGTGTAAGTTTCAGTGGTGGTGTGTGGCGTTTGTGATTCTTAGTTTTCAATTTTGAACTAGTTGTGCCATAGTGTCATTTGAGTGCCTTAGATTGCTAACTTCGGAATCACCACTACAGATGTCTATCAGTCCCCAGCTGTGCCTCTACCGCAGTATGAATGTATCGTCTCCAAACCTCAGACATTCAAAGCACCTTTAACATTGATTAGGTGTAGGTGTGTACTCCTTGTTGCCTCTGCTGCAGCTTGCAGCAAACACACTAAAAAAGAGAAAAAAAAAATCAACAATGAACATGCAACCTACTGACCCAAAGGACCTTTTCCTCAGTTATTCCCAGCAGCTTAGCCATACATGGCTGTCCGTCAGGCCGTACAGCCTCTTAGTCTTGTAGTAGTCAGGAAGACAATGGCTCTATTACTGTGGCTCTGTAATACGCTGGTTTGTTTACCTCATTAGATTTCTATGCTGTGCTCTGTTCAGTTCAGATGACATGAGGCAAGTATTAAAAAGATGTAGCCCTGTTAGTTTGTCCCACTCCTGTTTTCCTTTATGTAAATAGTTTGCCATGTTCCTCCAAATATGCCTGTGACAGCCCCTCTGTATGATGTTAAGGTGCACTGAGTAATCAGTGACCACATGTGGTCCTGTGTGACAGCACCACATGTCCAGAATGATGTGCTCAATGGAGGTGGGATGTTTAAACCTAAACTGGAATCTGGTCCATTTCCCAAATAAAAGAGTGATCATACATTTCATCTAAGGAAGATGAATCAATAAGATTTAGAGCTTTGAACCTGTAAAACAAAAATCTGTAGCCAAGAAGAGACTCACACCCCCCGAGTTCAGATACGTTGACCTCATGCTGTTACTGAGATAAGGCTTATGTTCTGTTTGAATTAGATAGAAAAGTGAGTTATTTGGGGAATTTGTCCATAATAAATTATATATATAATTATATATATATATATATATCTTTATATGATGTAGAAAGTGTGTGCTCTGTGGCCTAATGTGTCTCCTCACTTGGTTGGTCAAGTATCAGAAGAAAAAGCTTTGATGTGTAATTGATTAGACTGGTATGTGTCATAAATTTGTTTCTAATCTCAATTGTTCACTGTATGAATTTCAATATTACTGTGGTGCTACTTGCACCTGAGTAACAAACTGTCACAAAAGAAATTTCTATTTATTTGAACTATTACAATCTATTACTATTGACTTGACTGACATCAGCTTTGTGTTGCAATTGGTTGATTTCTTTTTCCCTCCTGGTTCACCCTCAGATGACTTTGTTGTAGCGATAAGACTCTTTGAGTTATTTAAGGCTTTTTTTGTAACTTGTGCCTGTCACAGTAATTTGCCTTTAAGTGCTTTGAAAAGTCATTTCCATGTGTACTTTGTAATGTTTTGTAAGGCTGTTTTAGATTTTTGGCGGAGGATTATTTTTATTGAACTAGAATTGGTTCTTCTTACAAGTATACTGAACCCTTATTTTTGTGTATTTTTAAACCTGTTCTTGACTACAATTTAATTAGCCTAAGGACAGATGATGGTCTGTAATAAACTGCATAGCTGTATTTTGTACTTGGTCACAATGTGTAATAAATTCGTGTAAACCATAAAGGCCTGTGAGCACATTTATTTTTATCAAAATCACAATCACAAAACCTCTATTTGGAACAAACGGCAGATTTACAAACACTTGTGTTTTCTACAATTTGGTAGAAGATATTTGCTCACAAATGACTCGTTCATCCTTTAGGGTGCTTTAAGGATACAGTATTTACATAATTTTAAAAGTCTAGTTTCCATGACAACTCAGCTCCAGACAATAATGTTCTTAATTTTATTCACAATTTTTTTTTTTTTTTTAACTTTCCTGTAAGTCAAGAGAAGTTCTGACATGTAGCTTACTTGCAGTCCCTTAATACAAAGGCACAAAGAAGACAAAGTGAACAGACAAGATCTAACAGAAAGGAGAAATCTTCTCCGACCGAGTGTTACAACACACAACTTAAATTAGAGGAGAAGGAGAAAAGGCTTGGTCCAAAAATAGCAGGACACTGTCCTAAGTGCACATTGTCCTTCAAGGCTGAGCTGTAAGTCTGAGTGAGAGAGCCTCATCTCCAGTTTTCTTACCACAAATCATCTCTCCTCCTCCTCCATCTGGCCCTTGTCTCAGATGCTGAAAAAGTGCTAAGTCCTCCGAACCTCCAGAGATGGTCCATTTAGAAATGATTCACAAAGAGCAGCCTGCCATGTATTTCCCTGTGAAAGATTAAAAAGATATCAGAAGAGGAAAGTACTGCTACAGAGAAAGAAAAGAAGTCAGGTGTACAAAAGCTTCCAGCAGCTGAACAACCAAACATGAGTGAGTATTACACACAATATACAAAATAGACTCAAAGTGTCAACATTTTCAAAGGAATGTTTTGATAAATACTGTTAACAGAATTACTTAAAATGTTTATTTAATGTGTCCTGTTTCTGCTTGTGTTCAGAGGGTCACCTGTGGCAAATCTCTTCTTGATCAGTGACATGCGGTACCGGCTGCCAACCAGCTCCACGTCCATGCCTGAAAGCGAGGCCCCAGAGCCCACAAACTGGACAGCCAGGCTGGGTGGAGGGCCGCGAGGAACCTCCAGGCATTGCCAGCTGACACACAGAGTTCCTGAGCCTGGGACACCGTCGACAGACGGACACACACAGATACATGACATGAAAATAACCGCACTACTAAACTACATGCAAACAACTGAGGGTTTCTAATATAACTTGTTAACATGCTGCTTGTTAACAAGTTGAAGATCAAAATGAGAGAGACCAATCTGAACCTGCACATTGCTCAGCAATTTACAGTAAAGCAGCAGTGCTCTTTTGACGTGTGTCCTGACACGGACAAAATATCAGCATGATCTCCAAGACATACTGTAAAATAAATGAATTACTGACATGAGCCATGTAAAGCAGTACCTTTAGGAAGAAGTAAACAGGAAGTGTGCAGGGGAAAACTATTTAAGAAGAAGCGCAGCTTTTGTCACTGGCTCATAAACCAGAGAAGTCCTTCAACTATAAAGGTCTAAGCCTTCAGACTTTTGGGTTGTAAAAGTATGTGGAGTCTATTTTTATGACTCTTAATTACTCATCTCTACGTTGTCTGACACGATGCAGAGAAGCAAAGTTCTGGCATTAATTTTAATGAGAAGAATCAAAGGCTGCTTATGACACAGGCTGATCCTGTCCGGTTTGAGCGCTGACATGTTTATGTGCAACTTTCTCCCTACTTGCTTTGAAATTATTACTGCTTATTAAGTCTGATGGTTAGAAGATAAAAGTAGAGAGAGGAAAGAAGAGAGCAGCAGCAGAGCTCTGACCTTTGCTGTGGTTGGTCGGGGACAGGTTGGGGAGCTTCCACAGCAGCCGTCTTTCTTCAGCGTTCCTGTCGAGGCAGAAAAAACAGTCAGGCCCCACCTGCTCCTAAACCATCCATCATTTTACTTTCTTTAAAAATGTCTCACATAATCCCTCAGTCATGGGGGATTCATTTTTAGCCATGGATCTACTGACATTTCAACATTTTGGCCCAAAACTTTAGATCATTTGAAATTTTGTACAGACTTTGATCATCCAGAGAGAATCAATCGATTTAACATAAGACATCCTCTGATAAATGCAGGCAACATAATAACCCTTTCTGCTACAGGTCATTCTGACTCTGGCCAGTTATTACATTTATTTCATCACAACTGCTACTCAGGGTCTTTGCTTTCGGGTTCGGGAAATTGGTCACACAGACTTGATTGAATATGTCTCACTAAGCTCTGAGATACTGTAATTTTTCAGTATTTTCTGAAATTTTATGGATCAAGATATTAAGTAAATAACTGACAAGTAACAGTTTAACCCAAACTGTATCCTTCCACCATCCCACTGTCGCTGCTCACCAGGAGGCAGGCGGCTGGCACTGCAGGTCTGTGGCAGTGTGGTCTAACGGCAGCAGCACCTGGACTGCGGTGAGCTGGGTGGAGGGCGCGGTGGCCGGGCAGCAGTGATAGTCCAGGGACACCCGGGTCACCGTACCGCTTCGCTGACACTCCGCGGACAGAAGGAGTGGAGCACGAGCCGGGTCCTGAGACGACACCTGAGAAAAGATGAAGAATTAGAGCCCAGAGTAGGTCTGGTGTCCCCATAAAGGCCATATAAACTGACTGATAAATATGTTGTTATTAAAAATCTGTTACACTACTATATTATATGGGTGTCTAATGAAGGGGGAAAAAAAAAAAAAAGTTCCTTTCAATGTAAGTTAGCACTGAGAATATGAAAACAGAAACAGATTTGTTCTACAATTATTCTGAAATTCTGGGTCCATTAAAAGAAGAAACAAACAGGAAAAAAAGTGAAATGTTGACACTGACCTGATACTTGAGCAGGCCTACGTTGTAGTAAGAGGCCTGAGGGTTGAGTTCAGCCTCTCTCTGCAGGTGCAGCTGCAGAGCCTGCATGTTAAACCAGAAGTCTCTGGTATCTGGGTCACTCTGGGATGGGTCGCTGTGGAGACAGAGGCAGCGGGATGGTAAGGACTTCACACAGAAACAGGTTTGCACAGCAGAACGCAGACACCAGCTGACCTGTAGAGCAGCTTCTGATTGGGCAGGAAGTGATCGATCCGGGAGATGTTGACCAGCCTGAAGCTGAGAACAGGAACGTTGGGGTTGGCTGTGAAAATCCTGTTGATGCCCGCTGGGAAGGACATGGTCAGGTCGCCTGTGATCTTCACCAGACAGCTTAAAGAAGAAAACACAAACCAGGTTAAACAAGTGTCCGTCAAACATTGACAATAACAGGGAATCTACCAGAATTGTACTGTCTTTGTAAAAAGAAGTATCATGCTGACCGATTGTGCTGTCCACCTTTGAAGTAGGCATTGATGTACTCTGTAATGGCTGCAGCCACAGGCCAGGCCTCCTGTGTGCTGAGGGAAATGGGACTGGGACCTCTAGACAGGTGCACTGTGGGTAACAATGTGATCATTCTTACTTCTGCTATTTATAGTAATGATTTCTTTTTCCAGGATATATAGTAAAGTTAGATCAACACCACTCTCATGACTGTAAATGAAATATAAAGCAACAGCCAGGAGCTGGTTATCTCAGCATGAAGATTGGACACAATTAATCTAACTCTCACTAATTAACATATTGCAAACTGTTTCAAACGAACTATTTCATGGCCTTATTTTTACAGATACACAGCTGTATCTCTATTTCCAGGCATTACGCTGAGCTCATATGTGGCATACAGAGAGAGGTGTGGATCTTTTCGTGTAACTCTTGACAGGAAAGCAGATAAGTACATTTACTTAAAGTATGTTTGTCTCTTGGCTGCTATTTTGAGGAGGCTTACTCTGTCTTTGTTGCTGGTCTGGGCGCTGGTAGGGCAGCGGTGAGGCTTGTCCCGTCCTGACAGGGCTGGGCGCTTGGTTCTGAGCCTCCCACTCACTGGGACTGGAGGAGGAGGAGGAGGAGGTAAGGGAAGGGCTGGGCTCCGGCAGCGGGGAGGAGCACAGAGATCGGGACTGAAACGCGACATGACAAACCTGGGTCAATATTAGCACTGCCAGATTAAACATTAACATCGAGGAGGATTTTACAAGAACGCAAAAAAACCCATATATATATATATATATATGGGTTACACTGAAAAAAGGTTTCTTATCACTCAGTAAAGTTTCAGTTTAGTCCAAAGATTTTTTTTTTTTTTTGTGTAGAGGAAACAATTATCTGCAACTTTGAGGTTATTTCTGTATTTGTGATTACACTGATACAGTATCTGGGTAGAAAACATAATAGAGTATTAGGGCTACACTAAGAAAAAAAACAGATATAAAGAAAAGAGCAGGTTTAGATAAAAAAAAAAAAAACAAAACAAAAAAAGCTTACAACAGTAAGAGGATGTGAATTCATGAAATTAGCGAAGCCACTCACTCTCTCTCCGTGTCGGCCTGAGCTCCTCTTGGCCCGGGTCGCTCTCTGAGGAGCAGCTGCGACCACTTCAGCTGTGTCCTGTCTGAAGTTATGCTTGGACCCTTACAAAGACACAGACAAAGAAATGGCTCAAAGCTGAAATGAAAGAGACAGGGTCCTCCAAAATGAGGCAGAATCTGTGTTCAGAGCAGCTGGTGACAAGCTGAACAAGACAGCTTGCCAAAACAAGCTGGCACCAAACAAACCAAACATTTTATTTGTACTCATTTAATTGAGAGATTTAACGACGATGGCATCTGAATAATCATCAGAGAGATTTTCCTCTTTAGTGAGAAAGAAAAAGATTCTGCACAATGTTTATAAAATAATATGAATTTAGCTGATGAAATAGTCAGTTAATATTATAATAAAAATATATAATGAGTACATGTGATCAGGACCTTACACAGTTTAAAAAAAAAACAAAAAAAAAACAAAACTCCATTTTGATATTTGTAAAAAGCTTTTTAGGATAATTTTACATGCTTATCTAATATGATCCATAGCCTGAGTCCTAACAGGATCAGTTAAGGCTTTGGTGTAATTTACAGCTAATCTGCCTCACCACTGACTTTCAGTGTAACACTGGCACATTAATTTAGACCCACAGTCAAGGAGACCACATCATACAGGTCCAGTTACACTGTCCCGTACTACACGGTAACACCTTCCAAACAGAAACCAGGATTCTCAGGTAAATTCTCAGGGAGGGCAGCAATATGTTTAATATTGGACTTGAAGTAGAAAGTACTCAAGCCACACACACACAGTACTTCAGTTTCTAAACACTATACTTGTTTGTGCTGAAAATGCCTCCAGCTATTTTTTGAGACTCTGCTATAATTTCTTTTTATGCAAGAACAGAACTTGAATAGAATCAAAAAGAAGACATCAGTACCCTTGTGAGAGCTGACACTGCAGGGTATCTGAGTGTTCAAATCCAGGCAGTCTTGGTCTTTGTCTGTTGAAAAACACAAATCCTCCTGTGGGCCTGAATGCCGAGTGAGTGGAGGGGCGTTCCTGCGTGGCTCACTTTCTGATGATCGGTGTTTTCTCCTCTCTCCTCCTCCTCCACCTTCTGCTTTTCCTCCTCCTTCCTGTGCTTTGGAGCTGCTCAGTGCTCCAGAGACGCTCTCACTAAACGGGTTGTGAACAGAGTTCCAGTGCATCAGCTCCTTCTTTGAGTGGCCATCAAGTCCAAGCCTGTTGCTGGTGGTAGAGCCGCCAGTGGTGCTGCTGTGTGGAGGGATTATTCCAGTTGCTGCAGCCAGAGATGACTGGTGTGTTGGGCTGCCAATCATTGTGATGGCAAACGGGTCATCAGAAGAAACGGGAGGTGGGAGACTACGGTCCCGTTTCCTGTCTCTGTTCTTCCGATTGGTGGAGGATGCCAAGGAGGAAGATGAGGCTGGGAGTGTCTTATCATCTGTGAGGGTGATGGAAAATGAGTCTCGCAACTCCATCCCTCTACCCTCCTGGGTTGCGCGAGGAGGTGGGCGGGCCCATGCATCAGACAGGTTGAGACTCTCCTGAGTGACGGTCCTTTCAAACGCAGCGAGAAAGGGGTCCTCAGGAGGGATGTGTTTACAGTTCCACACCGACGACTCCATTTCATGTGGGGGGAGGGACTGAGAGAAAGCAGGGAATCGCATCGATGAATGGTCCATGTCTGGGGGGACACGGGAGGGACGTGAGTGGGACCAGACACTGGCAGGGTTATCCTGCGGGTGAGGGCTGCGACCAGGTGTGGGGTCATGGAAAGCAGAGAGGAAAGGGTCTGCAGGTCGTGCCAGTGTTTGTTCTTTACTCTGTGACACAGGAGGCCATGCTGCCCAACCCACCGGCTCAGGGGAGGGTCCAAGGGGCTGATGGGAAGGTGAGTCCAGACCAGAGTCTTCAACATTCTCCGGGGAGGAGGAATCGGACGAGAATGCAGCATCTGACACACACACAAGACATGTATCATCACTACAGTGAATCAGAGGTTATCACAGAAACTCATAAAAATGTAAATTTACTCATTTACAGTAAAGAATTCAGGACAACAAAGAAAACGGTCTCAGATCAATTTCACATACTGACTTGAATATAAGGCCATTTATTTCTGCGCATTTGTAAAAGTGGGGGTTGTATTACACTTTAGCATTTGCCTCTTTTTGGTGGCTTGTGCACTTTACAATTTATAAAATGACTTACTTCAAAATGATTAAACATTTAAAAAGGAACAAAAAAGATCAAGTGTAATGGATCAGGACTATTTTAGAGATAGTTCCCAAATGGCTTTATCTGACAATGTGTTTATTTCCCTCAAAAAGTCTGAATGTTTAATCTTACATATAACCAGGGGCATTTTATATTTGTACCAATATGAACATAGAAAAATGTGCAAAAACTTCATATTTAAAGCAACACTGTGTAACTTTAGCTCACGGTTTCACCAGCAGGTTGAGAAGCGCAATTGTTTGTTACCAGTGTCGCTGTATAATCTTCCCCGTGAGCAGCGCAACACACGTGGATCTGTTGACTAAACTGACGAAACCGGCGAATCCAGAGTGTCCGGTATTGATTCGTGTTCTGGCTCGTGTCCGATCACTCTCAAACCCAATGCCATGCGGAGAGTTTCGTCTTAATAGTTAGCTGCTGGCTAACTCCACCGAGGCTACGAGTGAAACGTGTGACGTATGCCGTAAAGCAGGTCGCGGTCTGAGTGAACTGGGTGAACCGACCCGATCATGAAAGTTACATAGTGCTGTTACAGCTGCTGTTACAGCTGATGTTGCAGCTGATGTTGCAGCTGATGTTGCAGCTGATGTGAGGCCGCTCAGGCTGCAGGGGTGGTAGGATTTGTCCTGTTAAGACAAGAGTTCTACCACTGAAATGATTTTACAGACATCATTTGAAGGTACAGAAACTACAGTGTTGCTTTAAATGAATTTACAAACTACAAAAACAAGAACTTCTCTTACATTCAGAAGTGCCAAATGTGCTTTGCTCTCTGAGCTGCTCCCGACCACCAAAGCTTTTGGACTTGAATGCTGACTCCAGTGGTGGCCCAAACAGACTGTCTGAACCCGACGCCGTTGAGCTCAACCTGAGAAAGTGGGGGGAGAAACGAGAGAGAAAATCAGGGAGAACAGGGGAGAGTGATGGGGGAGGCGATGAGGAGGAGTAATATAAGGCAAGGAAAGTGAGAACAGAAGTGTGGGTGTAAGTGAGAAAGGAGGAAATCTGGGGCATTGTGAAGGATGGAGGAGGAAATACATCAAGAGTGTGAAACAGAGGAGACAAATGCAACAGCAATCCAAACCTCCACAGAGAACTTTCTGGAAAGATAAATATGCGTAGGTTGTGTTGTTGATTCCTGCATCAACATGGCAATGTCAGATACTTTACACCCCTGACATTGTTTAGAATGGGCTTAACCCTCCAAAAAGAAAATGTTTAATAGTTTAATGCAAGAAATTCAACGTTACAAATGCAACAAGGAACTGTGCACATTTTCTACGTGTTCAGTGGGACTGTCCACTGGTATTAGCTTTTTGGAAAGAAGTACTAAAAACTCTCAAAAGCGTGGCTCAAACACCCCTACCAGAATCGTCACAGCTGTCTCTCTTAGGGGATAAATCTCTCATGTTTGGGCTTCGGCTTCAGTAACAGCCTTTATTGTAGCAACCAGGCCATTTACAGGAACTGGAACAGAGTGGGTGACACCCACGACAGAGACTGCTTCTGAAAATATGATTGTCTTGAGGAAATACTGTTCCAAGCAAAATAAGCCAAATCTGGCATAACTGTCCGACAGTCATTAAGTGAACAACATCTTAGAGAGAGAATGTAATACTGGTTAACAGAATATAAAAGAATACTAAAGTGCCTGGGTCGGTCTTTTTTCTTCCTTTTTTATTCAAATAGCTGATCAAGTGTTTATGCTTATTAATGCTAATTAGGAGAAAGAATGATCAGTCTGTCAGTCAGTCTGTTTTTTGGTGTAGTTTTACTTTAAAAACAACTAAAACTAAGTCAAAGAAATTTCTTGGGGTTCTGTCAGAACCACAGAGGAAATGAAGAAGGAGGAAAGAACAGTAAGAGAAATGAGGTGACAAAGATAAAAGTAGAAAAGGGCCAAAAATAAAACAAGGGCGATGACAGTGGACCAACTGTGAGAAGAGCACCACACTGCTGAAAAGGCCACTGATGATGCAATTTAACCTCCAAAAATGTCTCTCTGCATCGCTCAGAGACAGCTGTGAGGAAGAGGGCGGATATGAAGGCAGAGCTACCTCACCTGCTGTGATCAGGACTGGAGGTGGACCTGCGTAAGCCCTCCTGCTCACCATCTAAAAAGAGATCACATACAATGAGATCCAGTGATTCACTGCTCAGGATGCTCCCTCATCAGGACTCATCGGCAGCACAGGGGAGGCCAGGACGCCAGGATGAGATAGGACGACATGAGGCAAGCCCCATCAGTCATTACCTTCTCAGTGATAAATGCCAGCAATTAGCCCAGTCTCACTGAGCTCCAGCCACCGCTGCTGCTACTGCAGAGTAACCGCCTTAATCAGATGCTCATCATTAATCCTGCCGCCTCCGAATTGAAGACAATCCCCCCCCCCACCCCCGAAGAGCAGCAGGTTGTAGCCTCCCACTTGAGCCTAACCTACAGCTAACGAACCTGTCACTGATAAACATGTTTCAGAGCACGAGCAGAAGGTTGGTGTGAATAATGGAGGGTGGCTGTTTATGCAAGGTCAGCCATTAAAGAGATTTACTGTTTGCAGGGAAACACGGGGGCTGAAGACAGACTGGAGGGAGAAAGATGTTTCATAAACATATCATTGCTTTCTTGATGTCAGAAATATGCTTATGTCAAAGCTTTTTTTTTTTATTTTTATCCTTTTCAGGTTACAACCACAGAAAAATGGATAATTATTTAAATCCTGCTGTGCAGGCATAAATGCACAACATGCAAGACTAACACTGAATGACTGACAATTTTATGTTGTCGTAGTGCAACACAAATACAATATTAAAACAACTTACAGCTATTTATTGTATATAGCAATTAATTATTATTAATATTTTTTTATTTTTTTAATTCATCTTTTAATATTTAGAAAAATACACAGTTTCCTTGCGCCCAGGGTGTCATTATTAAATTGCTTGTTTTATTCAACAGAGCAAACCCTAAATATATTGAATTTACATTTAAGACAAAGAAAAGCATCAAATCCTCATGTTGGACAAGCTGGAAGAAAACAATCTTTTTGCTTCACAAAATAATGAATTATGAAAAGCCGCTGCAGGCTCATTTCCTATTGATTAATATACATCTTATTTCAGCTCCATTCAAAAAAAAAAAAAAACCTTGACAGACAGACTGAAGTCAGACTCACCCCTGTGGGAGGCAGCCTCACCTTCTTCTGAGCGGCCTCCTGCAGTACTAGAGTTTCCTGCAGACATAACGGAAACTTTAGAAGTCTGTGCTCAGAGATGCAACATTCTGTAAATTTCCCCATACTGTATGTTTCAGGGAAGATCTGCTGCACAGTAACAAACACTGGAGGCTCCAAAAACAGACTGAAATACTCAAACTGATTTGACTGAACTTACTGGAAAGATGACGCTTGACTGAAACCTGAAAGTCAGAGAGGTACAGATTTGTTTCCTGCACTCACAGTCGTGACACAAGTAAAAATGACAATCTTAAACTCATTTGATGTAGATTTATACATAATGGGGGAAAATATCATTATTATATTAATGATAAATTTCAGAAACACCAGAGCAATGCCAACCTGTTGCCGTACTCCTCGGTTGGGGGGCAGGGTGAGTGCCCCTACAGTGGCTTTCAGCTCCTTCTCAGTCGCTGCAGAGTTGCTGCGATTGGTGCTGGCAACCGGCCGGATCTGGATGTGGAACTTCTTGGGCTCTTCATCGTCAAAATCTGAATCGCTAGAGTAAAAGTTGTTCTCCTTCTCAGAGCAGCGTAGAGAGAGAGGAGGGTCAAGGAGAATAATCTTATTCTGCACACAGAATAAAAACCAATGATGTGGATCAAGTGCATTTCAAGACAAGAAACCATATTGGAGGATTAGGAGACAAAAACAGAAGGGCCTTTTATGGTTTAAGTTAAATTTGTTATAAGCTGATTTTATCTGACACCTTCTGTGAACACTGCTCAATACAGCTAATAACAAGCCAAAAACACACATTAGGGTAGATTACAAACTAGTGGCCACAAGTGTTACAATCCCTGCTCAGTGATAGGACTATATTTTACAAATGCTGTGACTTCCATGAAGAAAATGAAAGAAATGTAACTCACTGTATTAATTTGATTAATTCAGGCCAAAACAGAAACAATGCAGGCAGGCCATGTGCAGTGCAGCACAAGCACATGCAAAGCACAAACCCAGGCAGCAGCACTACAGATCATGGCAGAGATCATGGTTGCAGAGCTGTCAAGCAGCAAAACCACCACTTCCTGCCACACCGTCAGCCCCATTGAAAGTCAGCTTCTCTTCCTCTTTTCTTTGGACTCCACTCACTGTGGTTGTCTCATGTCACAAACTGTGGTCGTCTCCTTTTATTTCAATATTCAAAGATACTGAAGGTTGGGGTCAAACAAATTGGCTACTCCCAGCCGTGACCTTCTTGTAGAACATCTCCATCTCAAAGAAGGTCTTTTTTAGTGGCCTTGAGGTTTCATTTCATGCCTCTGTCATGTGATCCACTACAGTCTGTGATATATTTCAGAAATCTGTATCTTGTTTATGAGCCAGTGTACCCTTAGTGCCAGTCCCAAGCTAGGATAAAGAGATCTGGTCTAAAACCTGTGCCAAATGAAATATGTGGATCATAAACTGGATTTCCAGTTTGGCAGCAACCACCACCTGTACTGTCGCCCAGCAGGGTGCTGCTGAGAGATGGATGATCTGCTCTGGCATCCCCTAATGGGAGCAGCCAAAACAACATGAAAACAAGTGTTATAATTAATTTGTAGAAAGGTCCAACTGTATTTGCAGTTACTCTAACTGCTTCATTTTTAGTCAACAGATGCGCTCCAGTTCAAATTATTATTATAAACAAATAAGGTTAATAGATCCAAAATAATTGAAATCATTAAGTAAAAATGGCAACATTTACTCAGTTCACTGAATACTTTGGGTTTTTGTTTTTTTGTTTGTTTTTTTCAAAACACAGGTTAGGTTAGGTACTTTTTTAGGCCATTGGTTTTTATGCCCTTATTAGAGTTAAAGGTAGAGAGAAACATTAGATGATTGTAAAAAGATGGAAAATTACATGCAATAAAGGTGACATTTACATACTAAAATAGAAAACACAGCATCTATGTAAATGTTTGTACTCTATCTAAACAAAAAGCTAACACAGTTTTGAATTAAAAAAAAAAAAAAAGAGTAGAAACTAAAAGTTGGAAAAGGAAAAAGGATATCATTTTGGGTGCTGTCAGCTCGGATGACAAATCCTTCATCGTCTACTTCCAGGGGTGAATTCTATATGAATATATGAGAACACACACAGACACACAGACACACAGACACACAGACACACAGACACACAGACACACAGACACACAGACACACAGACACACAGACACACAGACACACAGACACACAGACACACAGACACACAGACACACAGACACACAGACAGTTTGGTCAGCAGCGCAGAGACAAATGGCACTTCAGCCACACAGAAGAGCTTTGTTACGTTGTGTAATATAGCACTGCAGCCTACATGTATTACTGAGAGACATGTACTACTGGAGTAACTCACAGATGTGTTTCAGTGTTGGAACTTTTTATCTAGAAGGTGAGCAGCTGAGCAGGTTCAGCACATGTATTCTCTTGTGCAACATCTTTTTTAAGTGACACTGCAGAAACTTAACGCACTTGAAGGTGTAATGTTGCAGCGTCAGTCACTCTGAAATGCTGCTTGCTCTCTTCTTTCACATCAGTGTTACATGACTTTCTGGCAGCATCCTCAGTCCTTTCATGCACAGACACCCACGCGTGCACTCTTTTACACATAAACAGATACGTACACAAACACACACACTCAGTTACACACTTCCTATCTGACTGCCAGATTATCTCAGAAACAACTTCTTCAAAGTCCTGGAATAAACCTGGGAAACCCCACACTGGTAGTCACATCCTTATTACACACCCTTGAATAACTGCTGCTTTATGAGTGAGACTGGACTGAGGGGAGCCACAGTGTTCAAGTGTAAAATGATGTCAAATACTCACTGGGGCCTCTGTCACAGCTGAATCCCTGCAAAAATAAATAAAAAAACACAGATGTATTTTGTTTTGATTATTAGATAAACAGACTGAAGACAGATTCAAAGAGTGAAGATCAAGATTCAGTCTCAGAAGATTTGTGACGTATACCACAAAACAAGATTTGGGGGTTACACAGCTATCTTTGCACTTTCTTAGGTTTTCTGATATCCGGAATTTGACTCACTTTTAACTGGCACAAATCACCATGGTAACCTATGCTGCATGGCTGACCTTAACCTTATCCAGGACTGATGATGTTAGACTCTATGAAGTTTCAGCACCTCAAGAGAACCAGACTAAATAGAACTTGATTAATGATGCAGGCCCCCAGGACTGGTAGGGCACATTTGTTTCTGTGTGTGCGCGTGTGTGCATGCACACACTCACGTAGAGTCTGGCTCCTTGTCCCTCTTGCCCAGCCCGGGGATCCTGAAGGCTTTTGCCCGACTCTTCTTCCCACCTTCAGGTGCCAAAGCTGTCATGTACTCCTCGAAACCCACTAGAGCTGCAGATAAGACACAAAATCATACACAACACACAGAAATACACTTTGGCCCAATTGAAGCATTCACTCACTGTTGTATTTTGTCACTATGAATTATTCCACCTTCGCAGTATGGTTTTCAGTGTGGGTGTCTTGATTATTATTTAACTGCTGAAGATGAGTGTTTACTCTGTTATTTCTTTCCCACTGTAAACAAACTAAAATCATCCTGTACCTGGCCTGTCTTTGCCTGTGCCCTTCTGCTCTGCAAATTTCTGGATGAGGTTATCAACGCCGATGTTTTCCACATTCTGCTTGAACTCCTCATGGACCTGAACAGAGAAGAGCAGAATGATTATATTTGTAGTGAAATATTAATGGTACTGCAGATCAGTACCAAAGGTGGAGCAATGCAATTGATTTAAAGCTCAGGCAGCGCATGCAGAATTAGGAAGTGTCTTTCTTCCCCACATTGGTAGTTTCAAAACACAAAGTGGCAATTGAGCGTATACCAGTGGGAAACAGTGATGCCACTAAATTAGAGATGCTTGTAATTCCTGACTACCCTCAGTAGATTTAGAGCCCCATCTGATCCTAATGCTATTAAGTGGAAATGTTTCTAACTATCTGAAACCAGAGATACATACATTTAGATGCCGCATGAGCTACATCTCATCTATGATCAGAAACTATAAAATTCTCTTCCACTTGTGCTTCCCAGTCCACTGTTGTCTGCGAGGAGATGCTTCTTCATTATTTAGTGTCATTTAACTTTGTCCAAATAGCCAGGGAGAGATTATCCAAAGCTAACCTAGCATTAGTTAAATAAATAAAAACGAACATGCTGTAGTTGGTGCATTGTGTTCTTTGGTTCTAAATAATAATAATAATAATGATTGTGAAATGATAGACTCCAGCAGATCCCCGTGACCCTGGCTAGGAATAAGCAGGTATAGATAATGAATGGATTGATGGATTGTGAAATAGTCTAAAGGGACTCTTCTTCAACAGGATGATTAACTGGCAAATATTTCTCACTTTCGGAGGATTTATTTTCTCATACAGCAGAGTAAGTCATTATTAAAGCAGGATTCAGTGTGAACATACCTGCCCCACCTGGACGTGGGTGTCTTCAATGGAGTGGGAGTATCCTTTGATCAGCTGTTTCATGTGCCGCAGGTGAGCCTCCTCGATTTCCTGAAACTTCTACTCACCCCGTGCAAACACAAACAAACACACAAACACACACACACACACCTCTGAGTTGACTTTTTTTTCCCTGACCTTTTGTGCTAATAACGTCCTTTTGAATAATACCAAAACTGCACTGACATCTATTTTAAAACAATGCAGTATAATTTGGACCCTTACTTTTGCTCCAGGAATTGTGTTGAGAGGTATCTTATTTTCTCGCTTTCAGCAAAATAATGCAATAAATCTGTTTTAGAGAACTGGGTTTTGTTTTCGTTTTTATGTCTCACTTTTGGTGACATTAGGGACATTGTTACTGCCATGAAGCGGTTTGTGTTTTTGTCTGGTTATGAGCTGATTTTTGTCATTGTTCTTTGTTTTTGTCATTTGATTAATGTTTAATGTTGTGGATGTGTTTATTCCTGTTGTGTGTCTCCTAATTTAAAACAAGGAAAAAAGAAATGCAGCTTTTCTCAGCACACTTGAGTTGTGACTCAGGAGGATTCACAGAAGTAACCAGAATCCAATAAAAACTTTAAACATATGTCCAATCAAGTGAAAAAACTCAGAATGAGATCTGAGGATTCAGGGGACGCTGCAGAGAGGCAGGCAGCCAGCAGCGGAGATTCTGGGCGGCCAGGCCATTAAACCAATCATAATTTGAGAGGATTTGGTATTTAGGTTTGATGCTGCTCTTTATTTAGCCAACCCAATTTGTTGCTGTCTAGTTCAGAGTAATCCTCGTGACACAGTGGCATTGACTTTTGTCAGTGAAGTAAGTTTGCCAGTTCCTTTTCTCCAATTAAACAAACAAATCTGGGCAGAGAGCACAAACATAAACACTCTCTGTTCTCTTCTGAATTGCTGTCAACCTTCTGCAGGGCACTTCATTCACATCTGCCTGTAACACTGTTCCAGGGTTTTAATTGTTGACGAGCCTCTGAAACAAAACCTTTCTTGCTGAGACTCCTCAAATGCTGTTACTATAAGCACATTATTTCTAAAGAGGTGCTTTCACACATAATCCGTGATAACCTATTTAATGCAGTTTGTTTGGGATGGTGTGAAAGCTGTCAATCCAGTCGTGGTGTGGGATAAACAAGTGGGCTGAGGTGGAGCCTGAAGAGCAAGTTCTCTGTCAGCTTGCAAATGAAATCTGGTGTGGTTAATTTATTTTGTGAAAACAAAACAAAAATGCACAATATTCTCTGGTTGCAGCTTCACAAGTTTGCTGTTTTTTTGTGCTTTATATAAGTGTTAACTAAACATCTTTGGATTTTGGGCTGTTAGCTGGAGAAAATAAGATATTTGATAATGTTACCAAGGGCTCTAATGTGATGGCTATTTTATAGACACACAATTAACTGATAAAATAATCATTAGTTGCATTAGTCCAACAGTAGACCATCCAAAGCTGTACGACTGTTTTTTTTTTTTTTAAAAACAGGCTTGACTGTGGAGATTTTCCTCATATATCAAAGAGTGAAAGAGCGTTAACCCAGAGGTAACCACACAGTAATGAGCTCTTTATGAACACCACAGAAGATCAATACTACAGCTGCAATAATTAATTGAGCAACATAAAATTAATAGGAAAATATTTTAAGAACCATTAATTAAAAGATATTCAATGTTTCCAGGTAACCAAATGCAATGATGAGCTTGTTTTCCTTGTCAAACATAATTTTACAGTTTTGATGCGTCATGGAATGACTGAATGATTAATAAAATGCAATTGGCAGATTAATCAATAATGCAAAAAATCATTAATAACTATTTTGTATGTATATTTCAGAGTGAAACAGACATTGAAACAACTCTTTAGGTCTAAATTTGACAAAAGATAAAACTGTAGAAGACACACACGGACCTGCTTTATTAGACCAGCAGGAGGGTTTAATGAATAAATTAGAGTTTCATCACATCATTTGAAGAGAAACTACTTTTTTTCCCCAGCTAAAAGTTGGAAACTAAGACAACGCATGTTTTATTTTAACTTAACCTGAACCTCCACAGGTGTGAAAACATTGTGATCTCCTATAGTTTTATGTGCAATCAAAAGCAAATGACTTAATTCTCCGTTATTTGTATGGACTTCCTCTATTTCCTTTTTGATCTTTTGACATGTTTTTCTCAAAGGCACCATATATCCTCTCATAATTATGGCCAGACCTTCCCCTCTAAAGATATTATAAAAGATAATTGGTCACAAGGATTTCAGCTATCATTTCAAATGTAAAGCACAGAAACACTCATCGGGGTTTGTTAAAGATTTCCATGGAAACAGCAGCAGTTACCATGGAAGTGTGGAGGCAGTGATTAAAGGTAATGAGCAGGGTGCAGGATGTTCAAGCAGGTGGGTGTTTAGGAGTCGGGGGGCGGAGGTTTCCATTTTTTGGGGGGGAAGGAGAGATATAGACTTATAAATCAAAGTATAAGATTCAGTTTATGTGCAGTGGGAGTTTTCCAAGAGGGTGAGTCAAGAAGAAGAAGAGAAAGATTAAGTCCAAGAGAAGAATAAATGCATAAAAACAGCACATCAGAAGGTGAGAGAAAGATAAAAAGTGGCCCTCAGCCCAGCTGGAGTCAGAGCTGACCTGGGCAGACTCGCTCATCTTCTGCTCGAACTCTCCTCCCACGCGGTTGTACTTCTCGATGCACAACGCAAACGACTCAGCTGCTTTCTTAGACTTCAGCTCCGCCTAGTGAGGAAGAAAAAGAAAATAATGGCCTTTAGCTACTGACTATCATTCAAAAACCTGAAATAAATGAACAGCTCAGTAAGTGACGAGAACAATTTCTGCCCTATAATTACCAATACTCCATTCAGTAACTTTCAAAACAAGAACTGTAATTTGCTCACAAAGGGGATGTTTTTTTGTTTCCCATGATTCTCTGCTCTGGAGAAATTTAATCTATTTAAAATACTGCTAACATCCGGGGTCAGCAAAACAGACCAATAGAGGACCAGTAGAAACAAGAACGTGTTGAATTCTGATGTCGCACAACACACTGAAACTTAACAACATATCTTTAAAAGTCAGTGCTGTCTCCACATATATATATGTCAATTTCATGGATCATTATTAGCACAAAAATTCTTCGACTTAGCCATAATCTTTTGGTGAATGGTTTCTTGGGGCAGATTCTGGTGGTTCAAGTGCAGCAGTTTAAGAAAGCACTACTTTTTCACTAGAGAGAGATTCCTCAAGCCAGAGAAATTATTAGTTTTGGTTCTATTTGAATCTTAAATGTCCAGAAAACAACCTTGGAAACAGAAAAGGTGGCAGCTAACCTTCTCTACTTCCTTCTGTGGAGCCCCCTCCTTCTTCAGTCGGTCCAGCTCCAAACACTTGGCATGATAACCCTCCTTTGACTTCTGAAGGTGACCACTCTGCACCTGCAGCACCTGCACCGCTTCCACGGTCACCACCATCTCCTCCTTTGTCTAGGACAGACGGACACACACACACACGCACATACACAGAGTATCATAGTACTTGATACTTTAAGGGCAAATGCAGCAATTACTCTAAAGGGTGCAGACAGTAATTAGATTTTCTCTGACATAAATTAAATTAGGATGACAGAGGCTCAATGCAGGGCAAGTAATGAGAAAATATACACGCCTATGTTCACCGAAAAGCATATGCCTGACTTCTGTCAGGAGAGTGCTATAGTATCATCTTTTCCCAGATATATACCTTGCGGTGAATTTTGATTTGCTCTTCTCCATACTTGTTGATGTCCCGGATAAGATCATTCAGCTTTCTCATAAGCTCCAGGTGGCAGAGAGCCAGTTTGTCTGAAGACACCCTGAACACATCCCACATGGGAGCAAATGTCCTGGAAAATACACACGACCGCTAGATTAAAACTACTTCAGACCTCCTGCCTGAAATCCATTTTTTTGAGATTGAGTAAAAACATTATGTGTACAGTCATTTTTACTACACTGTTAGATCCTTATCCATTAATTCACTGGAGCAGGGTGAAACTTTAAACCACTGGAGGTCAACAAAAAAGATTTTCTTGCCTGATTCTTTAACATTAAGCAGCTTAAGACTAAATAAGCATCAACTAAAGCAACGAAGAAGGAAAATACTTCCAACTCAAACACTTTTCATCATTTGATTTATACTTTAGGACATTTATGTCATGTTGTACATATAAAACACTTATAATAAACCATTTACGCTAAATGGCAGAGAAGGTACTGTAATACAGTGCGTTCCCATCAATGTCTTATCAAAAACACCTTCCAAAGGTGTACTATAATTACTATAATATGTATGCTAATATGTTCTTGGGTGAACCTGAAGTTGCTGTACTGTTTTTTGTTTTCAGAGAAGTACTCACCCCTGTGGACTGCCATTGCTGGCAATCTTGGCCAGTTTGCTCATTGACTTAGAGTATGTCTCCTCAATGGCAGCCCTGCAAAAACCAAAAGATACACATAAACTAAACATCAGCAAAATAAATGATGCAGGTAACTAAGTTTGAGCAGCTCCAAAGAAAACCTTGGGTACACAAACCTGCATAATGTATGTACTAAATATTAAAGTAAGACAGCAAAACTTCCAGGAGACCCATGTGACGTGAGCAGCCGTCCTAAACCAAACACCAAAGTAAACCTAAGCAACAAATACCAGTTTTGTAGTGTATGTGTGCGTGCAGCTCTGTTTCTCTACTAAAGTCTAAGTTGCCAGTAACACAACAGCAAGAGTAATGTGGTGTGAATTCTTTCAAAATGTAAATTCTTCTAAATAGCTTTTAGACTGGTGAATGTAATGTACTCCAAATAGCACTTCCTCAGCTAATGGCCTCATACGTTATGTTCTCTATTTAGAGCTTCCTTTGGCCAAGACACTGAGCATCCACCACCGCGCTTAAAATAATGTAAAATAAAGATTCATTTCCGTCACTGTTGGGTAAATGTTGCAATAAGCCATATTTAAATGATGGATGGACTTGTTTTGCAAGGCTGGGCATAAAACTTTAATAACCATCTGTAGACCCTGGAGAGAAAGAAAGAAGGATTGTTGAACCAAATATCCCAAGGGTGAACAGATCAACTAGCTTTTGAGGACAGAGAGCAATAAACAAGCAGACAAACTCAGTGTCCATGTTGAGCAGTGATGCAGACGTTGTGTTGGAGATCAAACTGCATCACAACCACTGCTGATTATTTTTATTTACACTTACATTGAGTCTTTTTTTTTTTTTTTAAACTTTAAAACATGTTCACATTGAATCAGCTAATAATTTAGTGGACTTGTCACCATTTGTAGAGAAACAGGTGAGGACTTTAAGTTTAGTTTTTTTTTTTTTTGCCGACTCAACAGTCCAAAAAAATTTACTGTGACCCCACTTTCACAAGTCCCCTCTCTAACAAGAAGTAGAAATATATCTTCAGTGGACTGAGTATCAGGGCAAGGACAGGGAACACAGCAAACAATAACTGGGAAGCCTTGGGACTGTGGTTGAAAGAGTTGTTACACTATTATAACTGTGCGTTTCATATGGTTTCTTATGGCAAAATGACCTTTCAGGAAAGTGGAGAGAGAGAAAGATCGAGGACGTTTATCAAGACAATTGCTTTTCCTCTATCCTGTGGATCCAGTATTTTACCCACGATGCCCCTATTTCATTTTCTGGCAGCTGATTTGTTGTCTGCTGTTGTCCAAGCAGATAAGTGGATTTCCCCCCTGCGAGGAACGTGCACAAGCACTTTGAATGAACGTCAGGATTATATCACACCCTGGATAGTAAACATTTAAATGAAGAAGAAATTTTTTGTTACAACAGCATAAATCTACTGAGTATTATAATTATAATAATTTAGTATGATATGAGTCCAACATTTATGCTGTATTGTTTGACTTTTCAAACACTATTTTTCACTTTTACCTATTCAGGCTTTTGGTATGAGGAGTAACCAACGATTGTGATGAAATTGAGTAATGAGTTTAGCTGGGTTCGATCCAGATACAGTGAAAGGTACAGTCAGCGATTCCAATTCATTACACAATTGGTCATAGTCAGCAAAATTTGCCCCACATGGCTCTCCCTGGTCTTCTAGTTTGTGTACTCTACAAGCCCCAGTTCATTGTGTGCAGCCTGTATAGTTGCACTGTAACTGGTGAAACAATGCGGAGTCGGGCTGGCAAGTTTCAGCCACACAGCAGACCGCTTGCTCGTGCGCAGCATATTGGGTAGGAATAAGAGGAGTAAGCTACATTTTGGAAATTCACAATGTCATTGATCAGTCAAAAAGCAAAGGTAGCTAAAAAATACACCGCAAAAAAGCAAAGGGGAAAAACTGAAAGATGATGAGGCAAGGCTGAAGACCGATGTAAACGTATGTGGTGTTTTCCAACAATAGAGACTTCTGGGACTTGAAAGGCATGATGATGAACCTCTCCACATGATTATAAAGTCTACAACTGAAAAGGCTTGTGGATTTGTGTGGATGCTAAATCAAAATATCAGCAATAGAACTGCTGACCATACCTTTAATTACACTTTTTACGCTTTTTTGAAAAGATTTGGGGAAAACAAGCTCAAACTCTGCACCTCTAAAAGCTAAACTATGATTGAATTGCTGTTTGATGGGACGGATTGGAGACGGTTTGTTTTGTGAGAACTTTTTTGTGAGAAGTTTTCAAACCAGGCAGTTGGCAGATGTGGGAAAAGATAGACCTCTCAGAGAGATAATCACCTACAGTATTCAGGGCCGTACGTGAGTGTGTTTGAGAGATAGCACAGTAGTGAGGACAGAGCTTGGGGCTCAGAGACATGACTGAAGCAGTTTTAACAAAGAAAGACTTGTCAAAGTGTTCTCTGTGCAAACTGTGATTCTGCTGACAGGACTATGAAACCGCATAACTCAAGAACACCTTGTCACATGATAATATTCCCTGAGCATTTCCCCAACTTTGGCACAATCACTCATCTTTCTATCCAAGGAAACAGTCAAAAATGTAGAATTTCTCCACCCGAGCCCCATACCTACCACCACCTCCCACAGAAATATTCACAAATATACTCCAACCTTACCTCTCACGGACAAACTCTGCTAGCTCCTTGGTTGCCAGCTGGCCATGCTTCATGTTGTGGTAGAGCACGTCAAAGCCGGCATTCTTTTCCCCCTGCCAATGTACAAATAAAACACACACATACACACACACACACACACACAGTCTGTTAGCATCGAAAGAGGAACAGTGAACCAACATGATAGTGATGTCTTCAGTGTACCAGTATCACACTTGTTTTGAGTGTAAGATGTTATTAGATTGTGCCATTGATATTACTATGAACTGTCAGTAGGTCCTGGGTAAACAGTTCGCCATAAGTTACACAGAAAAGGTTTAAACACTTAATAGCACAGCACCATTGATATGAACACAACTTGAAATTCGTCTTAGAGTGGAAAACATAAAGGATGTGTGTCTACAAAGAGGTTTTATCCCCACTTTTAAGCATTTGAAAGCTTGGTTTTGAAACCTCACTGATCTATAACATTAAATATTCATGACTTAAATAAGCAACAATCAAAGCTAAAGTTAAAAAAAAAAACCTAGGAAATTCAACAGACAACAGTTTCAGCTGAATCAGTAGTTTGGTTATTTTACTGCACGGCTCTTGACTGCAGCCGCACCTCACTGGAACATATCTCACTGTTTGCCGCTTATCTACATGAATACCTCGATGCCAGCATGACTGAATATCACTCAGATGTGAGAAAACACAGAGGAACAACCCACAGTGCTGGATCGTTCTGGAGTACAAAAAAAAATATTGTATACTTTGTAACAGATTTCATACAGCCTACAGGACGATCCTACAGCCTACACTGTCATAATTACACAAGCCCATACCTGTCCCAACATATGGCTCTACAATGCAACAAGGGGCTTAACTGCAGCTGCAATGTTACAAATGAGCTGTGTCATTTCTTGAGTCTAACCATGTTTCAGTCAACAGACGGCCGAGATGTCTGTGCAGATAGAAACAGACACAGCTGTTTCTCAGGACCTAAAAATACCCCATCGGAGGGGAACAGACCAGTTCCCAGGTACCAGGGGAATGGCTGGAATGCCAAGGAAGGGTCACCCAAAACCACACACAGACATTTGTCTTCCTCTAGTTACCACCGATATAAAGCATTCCCCAGCCCCTTACCCTAATCTAAACCATCACAACTAAATGCTAAACCCTAAGTCTCACTTCAATCTAATTCTAACGTTAACCCTGGAACAGAGGCTTAACCCTCAGACAGGCATTTAAAAGCGTGTCAGAAAGTGAGGAACAGTCAAAACTAGTCACACACACATACATTGTCATCAGTGTGGACATATAAAGCAGCACTTGACCCTTTGTGCTTATGTTAATAATACAGGTAAGATCATGTCCACCATCGTGGTGTGACATTTTGCCCGTTAATGCTTCAGCCTTTTTGAAATTGTTGCAGCTCTTTTAAAATGAATGAAACAGGGGTACTGCTCTGCTCAGGCACCCTGAACGCAGCATGAACCGCTCACTTAGCATCGGTTGTTTTTACATCTTATCCATGTTCAATTCTGTTCTCTCCCTTTCCTAAATAAATGATAGGGTTTTGTATTATTACAGAATAGTTGAGTTCTTTGGTATTAGTTCTTCCTAAACAGCAGATAGGCCTTCAGCAGGCTGTATAATGTTTATTGGCAGCGGTCTGCTCTATTCAAAAGGGCGACTATTACTCTCAGGTTTTGTCCTTTTCTCACAGATGGCAGACGTCTTTTGTTGAAACTCAACCCTGGCCTCAGAAAGGTGAGCTGCCGGTCTAAGCACACACAGAGACACAGAGACACAGAGACACAGAGACACAGAGACACAGAGACACAGAGACACAGAGACACAGAGACACAGAGACACACACGCACACACGCACACACGCACACACGCACACACGCACACACGCACACACGCACACACGCACACACGCACACACGCACACACGCACACACACACACACACACTTCTGTCTTTATGAGGACACTCATTGACATAATGCTTTCACTTTGCCCTTACCATGACCCAAACCTAATTCTAACCTAAATCCCACAACCAAGACTTAACTCTCAAACAGAAGAATGTAAAATGAGGACTGCTCAAACATCCTCACTTCGACAGAATTTGTCAAACTGGTTCTCACAAAGGCAGAAGTACAAGTACATATAAACACACCTCCACAATAGCACTCAACATGTCTATGTCTGTCAGCTCTAAGCAAATTGGGCATGTCCACAAGCCACAGATAATTACAGTACTTGAACAGTTTTCCAAACAGTATTTGATGACGATAACAGCCACTAAGAAGCCTTGAATATTTTAAAAAGCAATATAGCATAACTTTGTTGCAAAATCATTTTAACTATTTAGCATTATACATTTACCTTGTAAGGAAAACTGCTCACAAATACTGCATTAATACAACTTTACTCCATAAAGTTGTTTCTAGCAGATAATATGAGAGTTTATGTCACTGTTGATTTTTATTGCTCTGACACCACTAAAAAGCAACAGATTTGGAGAATCTTTGGAGTTTGGCTTCCTCTGTCCTTTTGTAACTTCATCATTAAATGGGAAAGTCTCATTGTTGAGGTAGCGCAAAGGAGTGTGCACACTGCTGCGCTCTCACAATGTGATATATACACAGCATGTAGCTGTACAACCTTTGGATGAATGCAGCATGTGAATCTCAGAACTTCTCTGTCAAGAGACCGTCATTATCTTCTTGATGCAGAGCTACACTCGTACGTGTTTGAGTGTGCAGGTTCTTGATTGGGCAAGTGTATATGGGCTGGCACTTGTAGCTGTTGCGTCATGCCAAGTAATCTGATATCATGATATGAGAGCTGCAAACCTCCAGTCTTCAAGTATTTTCAAGCACCATAATGCATTCTACAGCCTTTAGTGAAAGAAAATCCTTCATGCCTGATATAGGCAAACCCCTTCTTTCTCCCCAGTAGATCACTTTTTCATCAATTAAGTTGACCGTTTTGGTCACGCACGGTGGAGGCCATTACCATGACAATGAAGGGGATGATGGGAGAGGAGACTAAAGCAATTGAGGGGGGTGTATGGGGAGAAATAAAATCTGTATATGGACAACTTTCTCATGACAGGCTTCTGGGGACCACTATGAGCTGCAGGGGATTAGCTCAAATTTGGCAACGTAAGCAGCAGGGAAATCATTTTATTTCACTAAATTAAATCAAATAAGATCGATGGCCTTTATGGACTTTAAGCAAAAGGGCCAACCCTCAGACTCTTCACTTTCAATTTTAACAAGCAAAACTAATTTTAATACATACATGTCTACATATAATGTCTGCATCTGACATCCAATCATTACAGCTCTAAACCCTTTAAATAGTTGCTGTGGAGAAAAAAAACACAAAAAAAAACAACAGATAATAGATTCAGCAGTTGGTGAGTTCTTTCAGCACTGTTTGGCTGCCCTGAATATATATAATAATATATATTTACTATACAGTGGAGACACAGGTTAACATGTTTTGAGTTCTTGTCTTTTTACCTCACCTGGCCTGCGCAGTACTCCATCTTAGATATTCAGCTTGATAAACCAGTTTTAAGTTATAACAGACAACATATCATTAGTTTGATTGGACTCATTTTAAATATTAATATTAAATTGATTGTTTATACCTAGTTTAGTTCTTTTGTGTGGCACTTGTTTTTTTTTTTTTTTTTGGTTTCCATTTTCAGATTGTTATTAAAGTGCTTTAGAAAAGTGATTTTATTTGATAATTATTTCATGGACTTATTTAGCTACATTCAGAATCAGCTATTCTTCATTTTAGATGCCGTGTTTTACTCAATACCATGACGCAAAATGTACTAAGAAAACAGTCTGAGAGAAGACCAGACAGAAGTTAGCATTTATCTTCCCACCTACAAATGCAAAGTGACTTCTTTAGCTGTTTAGAAATCTGTTTTTAAAAAGTGATGCTGTTGATCTCCAACAATAAGATGATATTGCTTCTCAAAGAAGCTCTGAGAGGTTCTGAACTGCTGTTATAAAGTATATGAACAATGGGCCTCTGGTGAGTTTTGTGGTTTTGTGTCCCTCCCTGTAATAACAAAGATTTTCAATGTTTGACTGAGACAAAGGTTTACTCAGATTTATAGTGTGGTCACTGTTATGCTGCTGAACCTTTGGCTGACTGCTAACGACAGAAAATAAAAAGCAGAAACCCATGTAAAGACATTTCCTCTACCTGCTGATAATGTTTCACCATGTCATTATTCTTGTGGCTGTCTGTGTTTTATACATCTCCAGATTTTGATCTATTTAACTACTCTTAATTGATGCTAGTGTGACATATCTTCAGACTGCTCCTCAGACACAACCTACAGACAAAGAAGAAACCTGGACTGAGGCTAACTCTGCACTGCAGCCTTTACTTCACCACATCAGAATAAAAGCTTTTCCTCTGCACTGCAGCCTTAAATGTCTGCTGATCACAAAGGGACAACACAAACGAGGAAACAGGAGATCTCTGATGGCATATATATACCTAAACATCTAACCACACCAGAACACAATTTTCAGTTTGATTACTGTGGTACATTCAGACACAATGGACATGTGGATAGCAGCACTACCCACAGGCTGGTTGTTTCTGTTATTCAAACTTAAAAGTCATGATGGCTGTTTTAGTAGTTTTCAAATTCAGATTACATCTGAGGCATAATAAGACATATAGATATTAGAACTAATTAGACAAAATTATATATAGCCCAAAACACTAGACTGGACTGGAAAAGTTTCCTGTGTGAATTCATTGTTAGGACAGTATGTTATTTCTAACAGAGAGAACACAAAGGGGAGTGCAAATTTGTGAGACAAGCACCAACACATAAAAATCTAATGGATTAACACGTTGCACGACTTCTCCAACATCCTTAGGGGAATAATGTAGGATACTTGATAAAACCTGAGCAACCAGTTTTTAAGTTTAAGTTTAAAAGACAGTGTGTACACTGCTGAATGAGCTCAGGGGCAATCTTGGTTTTTTTGTTATTGCAGTTTACAGATGATGCAGAAAACACAAGGATCTCATTATGACTAGTAGTTTAGCAGCATTATTTCTCAATCTCTCTTATTCTAGACCTATGCTTTTCTCTTCCTTTTTTTTTTACTACAGCTCGAACATATGTGTGAGCAGGAAAGTGTGGTGTTGCTCATCTTGGCGCCAGTAATACACTTCATTAATACACTTCATTCTCTGGCAATGTGTAGAGCTCTGACTTTAGTACTGGCAATTAGTCAAATCTGTCTTTAAAGTCTGTCTGAATGGAAGCAATGTCTGAAGGCATTCTTCCTGTCCAATACAGCCCTTCTGTCAAATCAAACAGAAAAACAAAGAAAAAAACAAAAAAACAAAAAAACTGACCAAAACAGATCTGACCACAACAAAAGGAAAGTCGCCCACAGATGTTCAAGTGGCTGCTTCTTTTATGCTTATTATAATATGCAGTAAATAATGTACCAAAACAAGGAATCATTAGTTTCAAAACTATTTTCTGACAGTGCCTAATTTTATACTTATCAGGCCTCATAAATGCCAAATGCCTAAGAGAAAGGAAAATTCATACAATATCAATTAATTAGGAGGTTAACATTCTGCATGTTTCTGCTGAATACAACTCTAACAAACAAGCCCACTGGGGAGGGACTGTTGTTATTAACATCTAGCAGACTGTCACATGTCTAAAGACAGCAATAATCTGTAACTAATATGATGTATAAAAGCCAAATTCATACTACAAGTCATCATACTCTGTTCTGGGTTGTAACTTGTGTCAAATCTGTTTAGATGACTTAATGACTTCATGGATGAATATCAGACATCTGAATTTCTGCAGGAAGTATAACATTTTTTGACCGAATGTGGATTCACATTTCCCCTTTTCAGGTTTGAATTCTTAAGTTTCTTAGCACCTACAGAAAGAAAAAATAATATTGGCCTGCACTCAAACAGTTCTGCAGACCATATAATACAGTCCTCCTATGTCAGGCAACTGTCAAAAGCGAAAACTGTGAAAACTTTCCTCCCTTGTGTCAAACGCTGTATTACCGAGCCATCCATCCACTGACCGGTGTGTCAGTGCTGCTGTGTGTTTAGCTGACTCATAGAAACATTTTCTGCTGACTAGGCAGGTTGAGCAGAACGAACAGTCCCAAAGCAGAGACGTGTCAATAACACCAGCAGCAGGTAGCAGCAGCAACAGCAGCAGCAGCAACCATCATCACTGATGGCTCCAAATGAATTTGCTGTGTAGACCAGGCTGACTGCATTCACCTCTGCAAGTCCCATATGCTTTAGTTTGCTTACTGCTTGGAAGGAAAGACGGGCCAAATGAAGCTCCTGAAATGATGCACTTATGCTCCTGTCATGGACTTTGTCATTTTAAATGAAAAACAATTTGAGCAGAATTGAAAGCATGATATAGTTTTTTTCCTAAAAATAAATCTGACAGTAACAGTTAAAGATCAAATAATCCCAAAATAATATCTGTTTTTGCCTGATGCAGTGAATTAAATACTTAAAATAAACATAGTTACTGTAGCTAAATCTATGACTGACTTTTATCCACCGCAAACCATATACAGCCATTTCATGCCAAAAGAATCGTATTTCCTCCGTTACACACTTTCCTTTTTCACAGAGCAGAACATGAACACAAATAAAGTCTCTCTCATATCGATCTATCTTGACTCTTCATCTAACTGGGCACAGAACAGATCCACAAGGAACAACTTTGGAAGAAACTTTGAGAGCCAGGAAAAGAGTGGAAGAAGGGAATAGTGGAGGAAAGATAAAATGAGAGAAGAGACAAGGCAAGGCAAGAAAAAGAGGGAATCATGGGAAACATTAAGAGTTTAACACTGAGTTTGGTGTTCTTCATCCCAACAGAAAATACCATGACTTAGAGTAATGGGAGGGTCACAACACTGGCATCATTAAACTGAGATGCAGGCAATAAAAAAAACCAATGGGCGTTGTTTGTGGATATTTCTGTGCACACAATCTCATATCTACAGGCAAAGAAGAGGCAGTTTCAAAGATGAGAAGGTACAAGACAATACTGTAGTTTGTACAGCCCCACAACAGAAGAACTTGCAGCTCTTTCTGCAAAACAGTTCATTTAAAACCCCTGGATAACATGCAAACTCAATGCACTGACCTTTTATGATCTATTTGCCACTTCAGAGAGAGTAAACATAATACATTTGAAAATATTATTAAATACACTTTTACAGGTCTCCTCTATTCTTACCAAATTCAAACATTTAACAATGATGTGGTGTAATTTTCATCAGCCAAAATCCCAGCAGTTCTGTGCTTTAAAGAAAAAAAAAAAAAAAAAAAAAAAAAAAAATCTAACTAAGCTCCTGAGGACACATGTTGCAGGAACACTTAAGAAAACGATTAATAATAAATGATTATGTGATTAACCTGTTAGGGAGCCCCAAGGTAAATTTGAGCTGTGAGTCACTACTAACCCCTAGCACCTGTTGCAGTAAAATAACCATTAGGTACATTACAAGGAAGATTAAAGACGACACCATCACTGCATACATTTGCCTCCAGGTTTGCTATGCATCAACTACTTAACATAAATTGGAATAAACATACATTAAGAATATGCTCCATATCCCAAGTTGAAAAATAACTAGTAGATTTTGACACAGGGATTCTCTTCAAGACAAGAAATATAATACAGGACGTCTTACAGCCACTATTTGTTTGTATTGCCCCAGGTTCACCCACAGTGTTTTATAGTGGAAGAGACGCACCTAATCTAAAATAATGACATCCTCCTCTAACTGAAGAAAAATATATTACATTTTTATGAAACATGATACTGTGCTTATTAAACACCAGGGAAAAGAGCAGTAGCAGCATAACACAGACAAGGCTTTGTGTTTTATGATAGAAGTGACTTCTTGAACAGTCATTATACACATCTAATAAACCACTGATACCCAAACATGATCTGTCTGAGTCAGCGGAGCACAGTGATCGATCACATCAAACATTCTCTGCAGTCCTACAGTCCTTAATAGCAAAGCTATACTACATTGTAGCTGATGGGCTTCCCCCTGTGGGCCATGAGCACAGCTCTTATGTAGTTAATGAGAAAGAACAGCGTGCGATGAGGAAGCTTTGTGAGTAGCTATGAATGTTCTTGAGCCAAACAAGATGAGGCTTTGTGTCACTTGGTTGTATTATACAACTATTTTAGTGAGAAATATAGTATTATACTGCATATGCAGTCAGACACGTAGGCACATAACACATCATATTTGCTTAATTGACTTAAAAAAAAAAAAAAGCTTTTTCCCTGCACTTCAATGGAAAGCACTCTGACAAAGCCTAACATTTAATCTCCTCTGTAAGACAGAAGCACAGCAGCTCTATGACCCTGTCTGTGTGCCGGTCTGAAATTCTGTTGCTCATCTGTTTCTCTTCCATGCTGCCCATGGACCTCAGATGCCTGTTTAGGGGGCAAAAAAAAAAAAAAACCCACAGCACGTGACTGTACAATGATTCAGTGACAAAAGCCTTGGTATTAATTATCCAATAAGATGACTGTATTTCCACAAACAAAGAGTTTTGAGTTGCACTGTCTTAAATTATAGTATTATCATAAATTGTTAATAATGTGTTTTATCAATTACAGTCTCATTCCAGGTCTAATACTCTGCTAAATTTCACCTCAACTAAAAATATTCAGGATTTTTCAGTCTGATAAGACAACACAGAAGAAGTAGGGCAGACCTGAAATAGATGCGCCAGGTGTGCAGGGAAGAGGCAGAGAGGACAAAGTGAGGATAGAGAGAAAATGATGGAGAGAGCCCTTTAAGGGGATTGGGATGTGCTTACGAAAGACGACTTCTCTCCTCTACTTTATTCAGGTTATTAACTACCGCACAAATTAAGCTTAATTAATGCCATAATTAACTAATGTTGCTATACTGTATGATCAGTTTATTTACACTCGTAAAATATAAAGCACTCTAATACAGTGTAATAAATCCTACCTGTGAGGCTTGTAGTTATCGGCTTTTTGTTGACACTGCATTAGAGAGATGTTGATTCAGCTCTATGCTAATTCTTGATTATTCAGTTAGTGGTGGTGTACTGGACTGCCTTAGGGTGAAATGTGTTTCTAATATATCAGAATATTCTCATATACAGGCAGTCTGGAGAAACACCTGGGAATAGCTTGTGCCAGTATAAATAAAAATTCACCTTCTCCCTGAACACACATTTAGACACACGTTAGAGCTTCAGGCTTTAGCTGCTAATAGGTAATGGCTAATAAGCTCCTGAATTCTGCATTAGCTGAGAAAACAAATACAACAGGGATGGAGGTGAAGGGGTAAAATATTATAAAAAAAAAAAAAAAAAATAAAAAAAAAAAAACCTCTTTACAAAACTTCGACCAGCTTCTTCTACACCGTGTTCCTCACTAAATACTGGCTTCTTGTTTCTTTCTATTGTTCAAACTAAATTATCAGAAATAGCGTTGTTAGGGTATTTGTACTGAAACTCAAGGATCATATTCGTGCTGATGACAACACAATGGAGAATTATAGAAATGTAACAGCTAGTATGTAGTTAATGACCATTGCAACTGTTTAGGAAACCAACCATTTAAATTTTATACCACTGCAGTAAGTGACATTATTACTGCCTACAACAACAATCAGAATGAGATTGTTTTCCATGAATGTAAGATTGATCTTTGCAAGCAAGTGGCAGAACAAGACAGCAAGCAGCCTTCTCTCTGGACCTGACCCTTCAGTAAAAAGCCAGAAGCGCAGATGTCCACTGAGAGAATAATTAATAAGTCTGGTGACTAATAGCTGTGATTCAATAAGTAATACGTGTCTTTAAAGTTCATGGTGGCTTCTTTTCATAATCTCTGTCTTTAGATTTACTAATTCATGAATATTTTCAAGACACCTACCCAGAAGTTGTTCTGAAAGAAGGCCATCTTCACTTGGAGATTCACAGCAATCTGTAAAAAAAAAAAAAAAAAGAAAGAAAAGGCAGAGCTGCATTAGAGGAAAAAACTCATTTTCAGTTTGCTTGAACTCTATTTTCACCAAAACACAGTCTAAGTGCTGGTTAGAAAAAACTAGAGGGTCTTTGGGGTTTTATTGTAACAATCTGCAGCCTTTTCTCTGCCCTCTCACAATAAGCTGTAGTATTAAAGTCTCTGTTAATAACACACAAACAAGCTTCCAGAAAGTCCTGGCTTTTTAAAAACTCCTGAGATAGTGTAGGAAAGGAGCCCCTGAGGGAAGGCAGAGAAGCACTTAAAAGGAACTAGTCTGAGGATGCAGGGAGCTGAGGAAGAAAACAGGGAGGCGGAGTGACAGGAGAGATGGGGGGGGGGAGGGAGAGGGAGAGGGAGAGAGAGCGAGAGGGAGAGGGAGAATATAGGGATGAAGAGATAAATCGATGGAGGCAATGAGGCAGAAGAGACAGAGGTAGCCACCAGGGAGAGGGTCCCAGCTTGTGAAACTGGTAGCTGCAGTCCTCATTGTCTGAGTCACAATCAGTCACATGCTGCTGTTGATCAGTTCACATCTGTGGCTTTTTCTCATCTGCAGAATAAATTGTACCACTTATGCTGCTGAGCTGTTACCAACTACTTTTATTGTTCAAAAACTGCAACGCATGGTGGCCTGTATTTATTATTTTACTAGTGTGCAAAGCATATTACAGCAGCAACTGCTGACCACTAAAGAAAAAATGCTACATAATACAAATCCATGGCCCTTTATAGTAAAATCAATTAATATTAAAGTAACAATTTGTCATTTTTGTATATTAGTTTTTTGCTGTGTTAGAGGAGAAGGTTAATACCGCTCATTTTTTGAAAACAGCTAGCCTGAAGGTCTGTCTATAAGATTTTCTTTCTAATTTGTTAAGCATAATTTTAGGGCTAGACCCAAATGTTTAAGTATACAGATTTTCATTCTGTGAGTATATATTCAGTTCTTGTTTTGGCATTCAATAAAGGCAGCACATTCGTGTAATACACAGGTGCTTATTAATTGCACTATTAAATCATGGCTCACCTTGGCTGTGAAAGGGAAGGGGAAATGCCGTAGACCTCTACCTCTGTAGAAACACTTTAAATTGAAGGATGACGACACATAACTACTGTGCCAAATATGCCAGAAACAGACGGGCATGCAAAAGCACAGGAATTTTCTTATGCCCTTTCCAAGAGCAAAAGCATTTCCCCAGGGCTGCCCTCATACTGGGTTCCTGTTATCTGTTTTTCTGCTGCCTGTGTATATGCTGACAACAGTCCTTTCCCAATTTGGCTCAGACTCATCTGAGGCCTGGTGACCTGGCACCAGGGAGCAGCTACACACAGAAACAAACACACCTCACACCTTGTTAATTAGCTCAGCAGTGGGACTGGAGGCGCCTGCAGACGATCTGTTTGGCAGAGCTGGACACACCGGCAAGAAGGGAAGAGAGAGACAGAACAAGGGACAGAATACTATGAAGCAGGACTGGGTGATAATTATATTACCTCTTATTTATTTTGCAATAAATCCTACTTCATGGGGGTTATAATTTCAGTTACAGCTAACAACCATCTTTATTATCATCTGATCTCAGAAAATTCAGCACGTTTCTAGAGTATAAGCTCATGTCATAAAATGTCTTTAGTCCAAACAACAGCCTAAACCCAGAAGGTCTGAAGTTTACCATCAAAGAAAATTTTCACATTTAAGTAGGTGACCTAGTGACCTTTGCAGTTTTTATCTTAAATAGTAACTGATCCAGAAAAAAAAACTGTTTTAGAGGTGTTGATTCAACATTGTGATCCTTTTGCTGACTTTTTACACTAAATATTAAAATTCAAAGAATTTATTTAGTTGAATAAGTTCATACAAGTGTCACTTTGCATAGTTTTTAAGTTTATATATGCTAAAGTATTATCAAAATAAAAATAAAAAATTCTATACAATATCTAGTTTTATATTATGGTATGATATTAAAACCATACATTTCTACAGAAAGTGTTGAATAAGACTAGACAAAGCAAATATGAACTCCAACACAATCAATGAGTGAAGTGAGATTTCTAAAAGGTCACCAGCACAGAAACCCAATGCCAATAAATGCTGGGTGGGCAGATTTTTCAGGGAAAATCATTGATGCAGGGGGACACACCAAACCACCAGATGGTTTTCAAGCAAGCAGAAAGGGATGGGAGAGGAAGGACAAGAGATAAACAGACCCACCATGATAATGGCAGAGACTAAAGCCACTTCTTGTGACTGCTTGGTGCCCCATAAAGAAACATATTAAAGTTCAGATCTAATTAGTCATTTTGCTTTAATATTTACAGTTTTGGCACAGCAAGACCCAGAAACACAAAGACAGAGATAGGTGTGCACCAGGACCCCTTGTGGACACCCCAGTGGGATGTACAGACGTAGCTGACAGTTTCCTCCATCTGGTCCAGACTCTAAGCTGAAATCAGCCCAGAAGAAGTGGGACACACTGTGACCTTGATTTTTCCTGCTCAAGACTGTTTTTCACTCTAAAATTAAAAGCCTGCACAAATTCTGGCCTTGCTGTGTGTGTCCCTGTGCAGATTTGGTGTAACCACAGCAGCAAATATTAACCAACTGCACACACAAGTGCTCATCTGTAAGCAACTTAAACACAGAGAGGAGAGCATTTAGAGCTCGGAAAATGAAATATGTGATCATTTTGAGTTGCATCAGTGCATCACATTAAGTGCCACCATGTCTGCTATAAGACAGTAACTATGGATGGATGGATGCACAGAAAATGGAAGGCTGATATACTCTTGTTGGAAAAATAAGAATATATAAATTGTTATTTCCAGCCACACTACATTAAATGTGTGCACCTGTAAAATAAATTATAATAGGAATAGGACAACATTAAGAAGCCTTTAAAAGCTAAAGCTACAGTCTTAACATGCACAAAATACAATATTATAGGCCCTTGTACTTACAGTACACTAATCACAGCACAAAACGATAATGGAATTTCTGTGGTCTTTGTTTTATAATTTCATTTTGAAATAGCATGAAGGGGCTGTAAAATGTGGGTAAGATGATCTTAATAAATGTGACAAGTGACTTTGTGCTTCAATCTTCCTTTCCTTTTAAAGGTTTAAAGCCATGGTGTCTTAAGAAAACATGCTAAAGATGTTTAAGTGAATCAGGAGAAATCAATATCTCATCACTGCTGCAGAATTAAAGTGGTACTGTTGAGGAACATGTTTTCAGACAGAGCTCTATGACACAACCACACCAGCCACACACTGTTACTCAATCACTGGGCATCTGCTTCCATGTCATGTCATAATTTCCTGATTTATATCTAGCCTTTTTATTATCTTTTAATTTTTGTAAAGTGCAACTGAAGGGGGAGCTTTGTTTAAAGCCACGTGGCAGAGGAAGAAGCAGAAGCCTGGTTGTGCTCAGTCTTGAGGCACTCTCAGGCAGAGTGATGAACAAGGGGAAAGTAAATTAAAGGTCTTTAGTTAGTAGGGCGTGAAGTTTAAAATGTCAAACCGGTTTCAACCTAACAAGGTCTTCATCAGGGCGGAAATAATTAAGACTAAGAACCTACAGTCACGCTGGCAGCTCTGGGAGGCTGCACTTTGACACAGCTGTCCTCTAAGCTAAATGCTATTGTCGGCATGCTAACATGCTAATGTTCTGCAGGTACAATGATTTTCATATATTAGCTGATTTCACAAGTACTGATGAGGATGAAGGAAATGTTATTAGTTTTGCAGGTGTCTGGTTATAAATGAAAGGTCAAATTAAAATTCCAAGTTAATGATGGTGCTAGATTAAATGTTTAGGGATTATAAAGTGAGTTCAGGATCTGAGAAAAATATTGTGTATAGGATGCATGAATGTGTGCATCTAATGCAAACACAGCCAATGTAAGCTTTTTAAACATTATAATGAAGACCACAATAGCCAGTCTTACAGTGAGTCAGAGATCACCAAATCCTGTTTACATTCAATCATGGTTTATTTACCCCAGTTTGTGATGTTAGTAAAGACTACAGCCACAAAAATAGACAGTGCGGAGAGTAATTGTTAAAGTTAGAGCTGAGGATCATTTTAATAACATACAGGGAGAAAGAAAAGACAACCAGCCTTATCAATGGAGACACACACTTCTCTCTGCCACCCTCATACGCTGCCTGACAACACACAGATGGCTGCCATGAAAAATTAGGTCCTCTAAAAACAGACAAGGAGGAAAGTCTTATACACAAACAAAAACTATCCACAACACTGCTGGATATAAATGGTGCATGCTCTTTGACAATACTTTCCTTTCCTCTTTCTTTTTGGATGTACTAACATGTGTCTCTCAGGTCAACTCAAACTCCAGGCCCCTAACCACCTCCACCTGCCTCTCTCACTCCTCTGGGTTGGAGGAGAAATGAGACATTGAACACGAATTACTCCCTGTGTCTCTGCTCACACTGTCAGGGAAAATGCCAGAAACAAAGCCTCCTCCACTGGCTGAAAGAGCAAAATAAAAATGGAATTGGGTTAAATGTAATGACACAGCCAAGTGTGGAATAAAGATGCTTCACAAACCTCTGAACAGGCACATTTGTCACAGGGAGCAGAGCAGGAGGGTGGAAAAAAATGACACAAAAATAGAGCAGTAGATGCAGAAAAGGACGGGCAGAGGTGAAAATCACAGAGGCCCGAGGAAAGGTGAATGGATGGTGAGACTTAAGAGAATAAACAAACAGCCAGATTGCATCAGCAGACAAGTAAACACAAGCCTTCAGTGGGTGAAGGACAAGAATGACAAAGGTAAAGACAGTAGCTAAGGTAAAACCTCAAAGCGTTCCTTAAAATGTACAGCAAAAGATTCAGAAAGATGACTTACCAAACATCAAAAAGGGATCACTACACGTTTCTGTATTTGATTTATTAAACTTTCTTCATTACAAACTGCATGCATGTCTTTTTTGAGTTTTCAATTTACCAGAAAATGAATCAATTTTCTCAAACATTTACCTTACAGCACATACAATATTAACAAACAAGCCTCAGAGTCTATAGTCAGGCTGAGGCTGTACTAAGAAACAGTAGAGCTTTAAGCTAACATGCTCACTATTCCAATGCCAACATGGTGATGTTTAACAGGTATGATGTCTGCAATGCGTGCTGTCTAAACTTAATATGTTGGTGGCATGCTAATGCTTGCTCAGTAGCACTGACCACAAAGTACACCTGAGGCTGAGGAAGCTTTAGTTCTGCAGGTATTTGATCATAAATGAAAATGCCAGATGAAAAGATCACCACTGTGAGGAACATGAATATATTTCTGCACCAAATCTTGAGCCAGTCAATCTAGATAAATGTTTTTTTTTTTTACTGGATAAGTCGAAACTTTGACCTCCTGGTGAAACTGGATGCAAAGCAAAGAGATCACCAAAGTCAGTGGGTCTGGACCTCTGAGGATCAGAAACCATGGTAAAAAATTTGAGGTGTTGTGACATGTCAGACTCGATCAAAACGACGGGCCGACTGACCAACCAACAGGTCAATGTGCTGACACTGCAGTACAGAAGAGACATTACTAACATGACTAAAAAAAAAATAAAAAATTCTCTGGCTTATATCTTTCTGCTTTTGATAACTTTGAAGTTTGCACTTGGAGAGAACAAATTATTTGAAAATGTGACCAATTATGATGGCTATTACTGAAAGAAATAATCATTAATGAGTAATGAAAATGATTACAACAGTTTCAGCTTTAGAATCTGTACATACTTTTTAAAATCATCTTTAATGTAATGAGAGATAGAAGACAAGGACAAACACACTGAATACAGGGAGCATCCGGAGCTCTACAGACACGTCCAGTGTGCTGCAAATCGACTCGCCTGTCTTTCAGTACTAGTTTTAAACCTGATTTGGCGACGCGTGAAGCAGAGATCATTTGTGTCAAGCCTAATTTCCCCTTCACCACCACGACAGTGTTTTTCACTCCTCCCCTGCCACATCTACCAGCATAGGATGACTCACTGCCGTGTCTGGTAATTCAGAGCAAGAGTTCGCTGTGGACATTTAGCAGTTTCTATTATGAACAGAGAACCTGTGTGGGTTGATTTGATCAGTTATGCTCCAATATAGACTTTTTGTTTATCTGTACGGATGTCATTCAACTAAGTTTCATTTCATTAGAACATATTTTGCAATGCATAAGCAGCAGAACAAGGACCTTTCAATGACCCTTTGTGTATCTCTTTTCACAACTAATAATCTGTGTGATTTGTCACTGTTTGTCAGACAGTGGTCGGTCAGTTAATCAATTTCTTTGTTCATCTTTGCATGGATGTTGATTCTTAAATCGGTGGGAACAATACATGGAGAATTTAAGAATTTAAGCTTAAAAAGTCACCTTACTAATGAGCTTTCAGAACCATCTGCTTTCAGTAAATGGAGTCATCATGTGACCTAAATGAGATCATAAACACTGTATCAGAATAAATATTACAGAGCCGCAACAAACAATTTTCATTATGAATGATATTTTTTTTTCCAGATGTTTGTTCAAAGTGCCCATAGTGGTTTTATATTCAGTTTACTGTCAGATATGTTCAAGAACATAGGCCTATCACATCTGCAGCTGAAACCCAACAATACTTTTCACTTTTGCTTTAAAAATAACATCTAACATTTCAAACATAAAAAAGCAAAACTATCAAGCATTCTGTTTTTTCCAATTTCTTAAATGTGAGGACTATTTGCGTTATATCAATGTAACCTAAACATCTTTAATCTGCTTGGTCAACCACCAAAGACACAACTCGATTTTGTTTTTTTTTTAAACCCTGTGTGGGTTTTGTGAAATTGCAATGAGCATTTTTTCTGACACCATACAAGCAAAAAGAGCCACAGCACATTGGTGTTGACTGATGTCTATTATAAGACAAACATGACTGCAACAATCAAATTCAGCACCCATAACTGTCAGCTAAGCCCAAAAAGCCAAATGAGTCAACAAAAAGCAAACTAAAAGCAGAGCATGCACTTTAATGATGACACTGAAACCAACAATCACATCACCTCTAAATTGATGGCAGAATTACACCCTGTATTTAATGCCTACAGCAGCTTCAGTAACACTGAACACACAGAGGCTGGTTGGTGGTCGTGTGCTCAAGCCTTCAGAGAATGAGACAAAGAAAGAAGCAGTGAGACAGCAAACAAAACAGACAAGGGGCTGTGAGAGAGAGAAAAAACGAAGAATCATAAACGCAACCCAGGCTGTCAGCTCCCCATTGTCCTGGACTGAATGTGCTTTTGTCACTGCAGCATACAACCTCAGTCGAGTCCAGTCTATGACAACGTGCCAGCAGGGCATCACTTCCAAGCCCTGGCATGACCAGCTGTGTGAGAGCAGAGAGTGCGCAGCATGACGACAGCACACGCCGAGGACCATACACAGGCTCGAGATGAGCATGTGTGCAGCAGTGCAGCTGTGAAAGAGTGTCGACTCAAATGCTGCAACTGATTGTAGACCGAGGACTAATTTCCTGCTCTCAGTTGTATTATGTACTTTTCTTAGTAACTCAAGTCTCTCATGCAGTCATATAACAAACTATGTACAGTAAACGGATAAATGATGAGGGAAAATATATGGTAGCAGCGTACCACACTTTGAAAGAAGTGATCATAAGAATCACTACAGTATGCAGCCCAACTACAATTTAGGACGTTTTGCTCCTGTTTTCTAATATGCTACAGAAAAGTATCTCCCTTTGAAACAACCACTAACAATTCCTAACAGCTCAACAAAAAAGAAAAAGAAAAAAAAAAAAAAAAAGAAATACCCATGGGCTTTTTTGTCATATTCAGTAGTAAACTGCACATCTGAGATATGGACTGCTGATCTGACAAAATATCTGTCATTTTCACCTGTGGAAACAAAAAATTCAATATTTTTAAAAAGGAAACCATTAACTGAGAATATAACTGGCACACTAATAAATAATCACTAGTTGCTGCCTTGCAACGGATTAACTTGCATATTACTAGAATGACAGAAGACTTGGCATTTCTGTTTGAAATTTAAACAACTAATCAATCAGCAAAATCGCTGCAGATCAATCAGTTAGATGACAGCCAAAAAAGACTTATAGCTCTGTTTTACTCGATTAATGTAGTTTGCAGTGATCAATAATTTGGTCTGTCAATAAAATGTGTAAAGTGCCCATTACAGTTTACCAAACTAAAAGCAACATGTTCTAAATAAACCGACAGTCCAAAATGCAAAAAGACCCAATTTAAATGACGTAAAGCAGCAAAACAATAAACAGGGCAAATCTTCCCATCTCAGAAGCTGCGACAGGTTAATATTTGACACTTTACTTTTTAATGACCAACTAATTAACTGTAACAGATTATATTTTCTATTGGCAGCTACTGACTAACTAAATGAATAACGAAATATATATTAAGAAAAAAAGATTAGGCAGCACTACAAATGAGGTGATTAGGGTGGCAACTATTTCTTTGTTAGATAATTATTTTCCTTATTGATTTGCCTGGTAGTTGTTTTCTTGATAAATTGGTTTGGTCGACTAATACCCATCACAACTGTCTACAGAACAAATTCATGAGTTTGATGAGTTTATTCTGTCTGAACAATAGTCCAATAACCCAATTATATTAAATTTGCAACAGTATAAAACAGGAAAAACACCACATCTGAAAATCTGAAAGCAGTGAATTTGTAGTACTTCCAGCCTGGAAAGTGACTTAATTTCTGAGACTTTGTCTCAGCTCTACTGATCTGATGTCTTTTATATGAGTAATGAAGAATAATAATGAAGAAAAATAACTTTTAAAACAACCAATTAAGAACATAATTATGGAGAATTTACCTTTTTAAGCTTGTTGTTACATTGGTGATTTCTCTCTTCATAGTTGTGGCTAATTGCTTTTTAACTCAAACGTAATTAAAATGATCTCAAAATAAAATCACCCTCCATGCTGCTTTTGAGCAACTCAACAAAATAATTATCTTCATTAACACCCCCTTATCACTAGTGCCTACTGAGCACAGCACAGTATAAAATGAACTAGTAACCTAGAAACAGACCTGGGCCCAGAGCCAGTCAGGGCAAGACTGCTCCTCCAAACTGCCCCAGGATCATCCCATCTGCCATGAGGGGACCCTTGGCTGGGCTCATAAACAACCTCAGGCACAAGCCATGGCTTTACACAAGCAGGATTTACTAGATTTCCCAGCAGGACATCACCTACTGTTTTCTCCTGTAAGTATCTGACACATTATCTTAACATGAAACAAACTGTATTTCAGGAAAATAAGTGCAATGTAAATAATGAGCATTGAACTAAAATTTGTTTGTGTTTTCACAGAGTTACAGTTAGCTTTACTGTTGCCTGCCTCTGGGTCTTGCCCTGCTTGGCATATATGATGTAAGGCCCTGCAGCACTGTAGCCTACATGAGGCTACACATGCATAGTTAATATGTGTCATGGGCACCAAATAATTTGCCGTAGAAGAGCCAAGGAGAGAAGGGGGCAGGCAGGATCACAATAAGCAATAGTAAGGAGATCCTTGTGAGTCAAAAAGAGAGAGAATGAGGAGTCATCAGGGAAGCTGAAGAGAGATTAACTATGCATGACTGCAAGTGTGTGGACATGAGTGTTACTGCCCATTTGAATATTTGAGCCAAAAGACTGTTCAGCAGGTTGCTGCCAGATAAAGTGGTAGCTCAGCACATACATCTAGTCCATTCAAATCTAAATGCAAAACAGGGAGCTCTTCTTATTCACCTGCTTCTTTCCTTTCTCCTGACTTTCCCTTCTCTCCATCAACCTCCATCCCTGACGTCTGGAGAGGTAAAAATCAGGCTTCACAGTAGCTTTTGTGGTTGAATAATTGACTGTGTGCTACAGTATGTGGTTGGAAGGAGACGGTCAGTCAGCAAAAGCCTGATGGTGTCACCAGAGGTTTGGGCACTTTTTCACTCTCTATTACTATTTCAGGTACCAGCCTGCTCACGTTCTATGGCTGAATAAATGACAGCCTACACCTACCAATCAGATCTGGAGTGATTCCTTTGTGTCACTGCTTATGGTTCCCGGCAGCATGCAAACCATTTCAATGCGTCAGCCTCAACATCCCAAGAGGATGCAATAAAATATCACAATTTGTCTAAGGCAAAACAACAAACCACCTCCACCTTGCACATTTTAAATACAAACTCTGCAGGTTAACATTGACATTTAAATACATCCAAGCAATAGATTTTATGTTTAGTGCTTTTACAGACTTCTCCAGACTTACTGGCTCCCGCCACACTAATAAACTCATTGCAGCGTTATCACTAATGTGATGCCCAGTTGGCAATGCTGCTGTGGATCTAGTAAACAAGTCCCGCAATGTGGGTCATATTGGGTTATTAGTAGAACTAAGAAATATGCTACCATGCAATACTTATCATGACCTTTCTGATATTGTGACAATGCCAAAGTTTAGCTTAGAGCTCATCTACTCAGCCAACATGAAGCCTATGCTTCCTCTCTTTAATTACTGCTCATACTAGATATTTAAAAATCTGTTTTGGTGCTAACAACTGCAGCATAAAGTTACCTGCATGTATCAGCAATGTCACAAGCAGCTATTTTGCGGCAAAATAAACAGACGTAGTTTAAACTATAAGTCAACAGCCATGCTAGCTGGTTGTTGTTTCTTTTACAATTGAAAGCAATGCTGACAGACTAAAAGTCAGGGGATCACACAGCTTTACAAGGACAATGAACAGTAATGAGAAATGTCAACCTGCCTGCAGTCAGGGAATCACCAGCCAGTAAGATTGATCCTGTGGGCATCGTGGATATCTTTTTTAAAATTTCATAGCAATTCATCCATTAGTTGTTGAGGTACTTCAGTATGAGTGCCCAGCCAACCAATAAACAGACCAACAGTTCCGTCAGTAACATTAAGGTATATTCAGTAAAGCAACCAGCCAACATATAGATGCCCTTGTACTCAGATCTAACTTGCTATTACTAAGTATAATCTGTCTCCTGTTGAAGACAAGACAACAGGGAGCGGCTTGTTTACTCCTTTTATATCAAAAGATCCAGCAGCATTCAACTCTCATCTGCTGCCATTTGCTTTCAAAGACAGAGGGAAAACAATAGCAGCAAATAGACTATTGTTGCACAAGCAGACAGACAGACTGTGGTCTGAAGATGCAACCACTGTGGCTTAGGCTATAGCTGTTTGAAGAAAGTCAAATGTCACAGTGAAATACTGAACATGTATGAAGCAGTCAAAGGGGAATTCCAGTCTGACTGCTTGATACACCTCCTTAAAGTGATGCAGTGAAGCGAAGTGCCTACTGCACCTGAAAAACCCACTTAATTTTGTTTTTGAAGCATTTTAACCCAACAAACCACTGGTATAATCAAAATGAAAGCTAATAAATGACAATCTGTATTAATTTAAACATGATTTTCTAACATCTTTGATAGCATACAGTAAAGATTGACAGGAAATGTAAAGAGACGGGGCGGCATAAAACAAAGGTCTCCTGCAGGGTTTAAATCCAGGATGTTGTGGTTGCAGGCCACAATGAAACCCCTAGTATGTAATTTCTTACCATAAACATCCCCAGTTTACATTTGTGGGTGTTTCTGGACCAATCATCACATCAAGCTCCATCCCTACATCTGAATTTAAGGAGCAGAGCTGCCCTTTTAGATGAAATCCAGTGTCTTCTAAGTTGTAAAACACAATACACATGGATTGTTTCTGTGATGGTATTGTATGATATTAAGGCACTGTGTCTACAACAAGAAACTGAAGTATCTAAATAATTCATCACATTACGGCCCAGTAAACCAAATTATTTCTCATCCCAAACTCTCTTTATGCAGAGCAGAATATCATGACATCATATCCTGTCTGTTTACAGGGGCTAGATCATGGTGTCCCACTCTCCAACTGAGACAAACAAATACCTGCCATATCGGGCATATCTAGGACAGACCAGGTATAATTTGCATGAGAAGTTTTTTTTTTTTTCTTTTTTTTTTTTCCCCCATCTCACCTACAAACCACTTAAATGAGCTCTCATCTATGTTGTCAAGCACTAAACCCTTAAACTGGGTCTGGGCTTACTGAGTGGCCAGTGCTTTCACTTTTCCCAAGTAACACCCAAGGCTGCCGAAGTTCAAAAACGAGCCTGAGCGTGACATTTGCATGATATTATCAGCTGCTTACAGCTCTTCACAGATTTATCAGTATCTTCACATGTGCTGCTGCATCGCTGGCTGATGTGCAACAAAACACTGCGGTACAGAAATGCCATGTAAGATATATTTAGAAATGCCTTAAGGGTAAAGGTTGACTATATGTTTACGATATGTTTAGTCTGAATAAATAAACTGTTTGTAAGAATTATCGCTGCAAAATACAACTTGTCTCAGGACACAAGAGCATTGGAAGCAGTGAAATTCAATGATATTCATTTCTGACTGACTAAAACATCAGCATCGGCTCCAAAAATAAATCAGAGAGCATATATAACGTCTGAGTGAGAGCCAAAAAGTCAGATGAATTTATGTCGGTAGGTCTCATATCAAAAATCAGTCCAATAAAACCTTGACCCATCCTCGCTGATGATGCTAAGAATGAATCTCCTGATAAAAATGTAGAATAGATATATGGGCTTGTTACACTGAGCATTATCTACTAAAGTTCACACTGATAGTTTTAGTTTATAAACATGCTTGTTTCTTGTAGGTTTCTCTTTCAATATTATCTAAACACCCCTCTGTTCTTATGCCAAACAAACGTGTCTCACGTTAGTGCTGCCAGTTTCAATTCAACAATGTCACAGCCAAGCAACTCGATATTTTTAACAGCTCAACGATTCAAGCCAATTTCTTCATTATCTTCATGTTACAAAGGGAAATAAAATGACAAGGAATGCTTTTCTTTACCTGTATGGAGTTCTCCGACAGCGTTTATAGTTCATTTTCCACCTTCGCGTCCGACACTGGCTTGCACCCTGAGCGGTTTGGTCGTAGTAGTAGAAATTCACCAGACAGTTTTCAGTGTGCGCGCAAACTCCCGCCTAGCTCGATGCTGTTTGGCTGCTCTGCCCGTCAATCACAGAGAAACGTGGAGTAGGCATAGCAACCATAAAAAGGTGGGGCTAAGAGAGTATGCAAGCATCCCATTGGATAATTGGTTCCAAGGTAACGCCCATAGAATTAGAAACTACAGAAAGGCAATGTAATGTGGTAAAAAGATTAGACTACTGCACTCTGCATTTATAGCATAAAATGAAACAAATTGTGGGAAAAAAGTAATTTCATAATCTCTGTAACCTTCTTTGCTATGCTTCAGGGTTAGGACCACTGGACTGTGTCAGATTATCCAGGTTTTTTGAATATGGATATGCTACATGAATAGGAACTGGTGTCCAGTGGCATATAAACACCTTATCCTGACTTTTTTTTTGTTTGTGTGTTAAAGAAAATAATGGCTAAGATGGTTAAAAATCAAGACACAGCTGCACACAGATAATCAGAAACCCAGACACTTTACGAGCTAGCTTTCCTGCATGACTTTAGCCAATAAAAATCTTACAGATCTCCTGTGTTTAGGTGCACAAATTGCGCACAAAAATCTAGTCTGTCATACTCTATTGGGAGCGATTAAGATGTCTGGTACACTTTAAAAATAGCAACCTCTGGGTATTGAGTGGCCCAGGAGGAGTTTGAGAGGTTTTATAGAGGTTAAAAGGCAGTGTGGAAGAGGTCACAGTAGAAACAGAATTTCTATCATCATCATCATCCAAAACGCATGACTACATATGCATATTGTCTTTTGCATACAGTCCCAACAGCTGTAATTTCTAGCAAAACATAATGTCTGTGTTAAAATGTCTTGTGTCTTCGGGATAGACTTGACCTTTGCTCAACAAATACACGCAGCTTCAGAGTACCCAGTGAACCAATGTGATAATGTGGCTACTCCCTGGCCATTTAAAGGTATAAAATACAGCTGCAGCACTGATTTAGCTTATAATGTCAGTGGCGAATAGTATGAGTAGTCTTTACAATATAGCTATTGCTTTGTGTGATTTGAAAGGGAATGGAATATGTTTTTCTGGCCAAAACATCCTCCCATATTTCTATCATATGACTAGTTGTGTACATCATGTGTACACTTTTAGCACAGTTTTAACCTAGCTATACAGTCCTGCATGTCACCAAGTGTATTTATGTAATAGTAGTGCAACCTAAAGGGTAATGGGCATGTAGATCATACTAGAACAGGATACATTTCAGGGGGAAAGTGACAGGTCTATATTTACCTCCATGTCAACCTCCTTATCAAAGTCAGATAAGATGGCTTAGATACTGACAGTGGTCCAGGGGGAGACAGTGGCAGCAGCTCTACTTGAGTGCATGTTGACTGACAAGGAGGTGAAACCATCCTCATCACTGGCTCTCCAGTGAGACCAGTAACATGCATATGGTCACTCTTTACTCTGACAAATAAAACCCCATGCAGCCTGTCAGTGAAGTAATATGCCTGTGGATGATTTCAGACAGTTAATAGAAATAAACTGCTGATGTGTAATGTAATGACATACTTTGCTTCACATCACTCTTAGAACTGAAGGATTGTATCACGACTATGCTGCAGCAGCTTGATTCTCCTCTGATTTACTATAGCTCTGATATTTTTTAGCTTTTCAAATAGTGAATAATAATGTTAAATGAAATGGTATTTTATTTAGATTTTCAGGGTACTGCTGCATATCTCATGTTAGTAATTCTGGCCTTTGTGAGTTTTACATTGGACCTTACAAAATGACTTTGTAAGAGCCTAAAAATTGGCACTGGGCTAAAAGTGGAACTTGTTTTAATGGCTGTGCATCATTAAATAAAATTGTATTGAAACAGGATAAAGACTCGATGATAAAGGACATCATGCCTCTGAAACAGGTCAGTAGTATTTTATGATATTTTGCATCAGCTGAATTTTGTGAAATGTATGAAAATTCTGCTGTCCTCAGTTCTCACATTTGACAAAAAAAACCAGTCCCTGGTGCTGAATATTTGCACAAATCCCACAAATTAAACCCTTTTAGACTGAGGATGCAGTTAGTTACTATTTCTAAAAACTCTTTTTTTTAAATCAAAAAATACATGCAGGTGGTGTTTTGGTTGACACTGAGATCCCTGTCATATGGACAGCTGTAATGACTCACTGCTCTGCACCTTCACATGTCCTTTCAGGCGCTCTTACACATCAAAGACATAAGCCTGGAGAGTGCTCTGCTGGAGGCGTTGATGTTTGATGTGATTTTCAATGATGCCATATTAAAATCAATACAGGGTGCAGCAGAATATAACGTCAAAGACAGCAAAGCAGCTCTGCACAGGGTCTCAAGACAACCGATCTAAGATATCTGTGAGGAGGGCATGAATTAACACACAAGACATATTCAGGTCATGCAGAGTAGTGTTTAACCATATATTTATGTAGGTAGACATGCAGGAGAGAGCCTTAAAAACTGTGTGTCTTTATCTAAAATGTCTGGTTGGCAGGGTCCTCTTCACTTCCATCTGCTTAATCAGATAAAACCAGGGATAACATTTGAACATTTAATCCAGAGTAAAATCTTCCCAAAAAATGATATGAGCTCTTGAATTTAATTATGTATCATTAGTCCCCACCACCTGTTGGTGTTCCTATTCTTATCCTGCATGAGTGTTGCTTCAGACACCAGCCGATATGTTCTCATTTGTCTCCCTCTAAAGGTCCTTTTTGATCATGTTCTCGTTTGTCATCATATCATCACTATAAACAAATATATTGTGAAAGGCATTGTCATTATTCTAGCTAGATTGTGCAGATGATAAGGCTTTCACTTGTTAGGTCATTATATAGCAGTCTTATCAGTATTGATTTTCTTCCAACTGTGCAATTTAGCTTGTAGCTTCAAATTTATACAGATGAAAATAGGAACTGAGAAGAGCTTTACTTGACAAAGTGCTGCATGTACTATGTTGGTTAACACAATGTTGTGTCGTTTCCTGTTTTGAGATCAATCTTAGCATGTTCATTTTGACAGAAATATTTGCACAAAAGCAGGAAGGTATTGAGCTTTTATTATCTGATTTTCTTTCAGTTTGGAAGAGGGCAAGAATATCTTCTGAATTGGGCCCAATGTGCACACCCACATGCTCTGCATCACCTCTCCTCCTGTGTTTCTGTCGCTCATTGAGCTCTTTCAAATCAGTTTCAAGTCCTGCATGAACAGACTGGCTGATTAAAGCTGCCAAGGCAGAATGAGGCTTCCAGTGTTCAGAGACACCATTTTTGGATCCAGAAAAACAAGCTGAATTTCCCTTCAGAGGTCCTCTCCTTTCCCCAGGAGATCCAGTGTGTGTGGCATCTATCTATGGCAATAGGTGCTTTGTGCCTCATCTCAGTGAATTGACTGCCTTTTGTTGGCTGTCCCTCTGTGGAAGGTGCCTGCCATTAGGAACAAACAGAGGAAGTCAGACCAGCTACTGTTTTGTCTGCTGTATTGACGAGTACAACCTGAAACATCACAGATAATAATTGACTGATAAATAGTTTAATTAAAAAAAGATTTTTAAAAAGCAGTAAAGTCTTGCAATCAAAAAGCTGTGAACATTAGAATATTTGATATTTTTGTTTAAAAAAATATAGCTGTCATAATACACTTTAATAAAAACCATATAATTAATGTGAATGCAGTATTTAGTGATTGTACCTGCAATCACAAATTGGAAAAACTGCTACCAGAAGAAGATTCTGGACTACAATTTATACTTCATGTATTTGTATGGAGGTTAGTCAAACTGGAAGGTCTCCTGGACACATAGTAATCATGGGACTGCACCATTTAAACATTTGGCACATTGTCATTAGGGACAATCACTGTCTTTCATTCATTTACTCCCCACCTGATAAGCCACGAGCTGGATCCTCTAATCCTAAGGCTGCTGTGTAATTATCTGATATCTACATCACAGCACATTTGCCCTCTAAATTGCTTGACCTGAGAGTTAAAAGTGTGCAGTTTCTGCACACATTAAAAGGCTACAATGTATAGTAATAGTCTGGTAGGAAAAAAAAGTTTTACAGAGCCTTTAATTGTCAAACTTTAATAGGACCAAAAGCTCAACAGATAAAAGTTTTGCAGTGAGTTCATGAGCAGAAACTCATTTCTCAAGTTATTGGATGCCAAACTATTGCAGAACACAGAGGAATCCCAGACAACCTTATAGCCACAAGGGGGTGCACTGATTATACTTTCTAAACTTTCAACTTCACCATGACCCACTCAACTTCTGTGTGGCATGAGTTGTCTCTGGGTGTCTTTCAGTTTAAGGTGTCAGGGGTTTGATACTTCCTCTTTTCATTATGCTACAACAGACTAATTGTGTGGACCTCTCATCTCAGCATCCGTGTTTACAGTTCCTGACTGTTTAGTAGGCCTAGTCATTTCAACCAGATCCTGTTATCATTATTGTCTTAACACAAGTGCACTAATGATCACTCTCCCTCTAATTGAACCATGACGACATGATGGGAAAATAATACATGCATGATATGGTTCATCAACACTTCCAACCACAAAATACCCAGTAGGCCGTAGACCAGTCCTGAATTATAAAAACACATCAACAGCCTGGTGTAACAAGACAGATCCTGACTCTTACCTCCATATAACAAAAGAAACCCAAAGTGTATACTGTAAACACAGCCAAATGTAGTTAATCTTTATAAAATGGACAGATAAAGGTGAGGGGTTGGTGATCTTGAAAAGTAAACAAAGAGATTGTTGATGTCAGAGCTGCTATAGTATTCACGCAAGACAAGACAAGATAAAAAAAATTATTGACCTGGTAAACTATGTAAACGGATGGGACATTATAAAAGCATATATGGTAGGTTGTTTTAAGGGGTCGCAATATCTGAAATAATGTGTACAACTGTTACAGTGCTGTACTTGATAGTTTTAATAAGTAAAATTCATGCTAAAATAACTGAATTTAAAATCTTGTTTGTAGCTACCTCCATATTCTTAAAAAAGAACAAAGGAGACCTATATAACTCTAAAATTCCTACAACTGTAATTGCTGCAGTGGCAAAAACTGTATCTTCAGGGACAAATAGTCAGACAGGTTGATCTAAGAGCCAACAGCAACCAGGTCACTTACTGTAAGTGCATGTAAACCATATACTATTATATACTCTATATACTATAATAGAAAATACTTGTTCATTGATGACAAAACACACAAAGAATGTTTCAGGCAAGAGAACAGCTATACTGTTCTTCAAGTCTCTATTTGTACACGTATCAACAAAAGGTATTTTGAGAGAGTGGTTATTATCTGTCTTGTACACAGTCGTGCCACACAATCCTGTGCTCAGGGTTAAAATCCACGGTCGAGAACCCCCAAGGATACAAATATCCTAAATAAATCCACACACATAGTAACACAAAAGTATGTTGCTATGCAGACATTATGTCAACTTTGGGCACACACTTGGAACAGGACAGACAGGAATTCATCATGTCATACTGATATCTAGCTGCAATTAAAGAGGCAAATCATACCAAAGTGGTATTTTTCCACCACACTACTGATATGAAAGAAATTATTTGACATTAGCTAAGTTAGGGATTGTCCATACAGTACTGATTCGACAAATGAAGTCTGATGATGTGAAGGCGTCCAGTTCGCACGTCTACAAGTAAGCAATAGGTCAAACCCAGTTTTTTTTTAAATTTTTTTTTTTAACTTTGCTCAGAAGTGTGTGAGGTCAGCCGTCTGTCTGGCACAGATGTGTGTTGATGTTCTTCCAGCTATTTATGGGGAATCATGATGTCTGTACCTATGGTCTGGACTGAAGGATCCTCCCTGCAGCCTGTGAGATCATCACACTTTTAATTAGACCAGATCCGCCAATTAATAGGAAGTCAGCTGGTCTGTCTCAGCCTTTTAAAAGCAGTCAGAGTCAAAATTTCAGCAGGAGTCAGACAGGCTCGGTGAAGGTAAGTTATATTTTAAATTCTCTCTTTAAAAAATTCTCAGTCATCAACACTGTACTCCTAATATTACGGGACTCTGATTCATTCATTCTTTTAGTTTCACAGATTTACACGAGGATGTTCTCCACAGTACTTGCAGTTATTTTGCTGGGTTGTGTATTGACATTTAGTGCCGCTCAGAGTGAGTAGAATTTGTGTAACATTTGTTTTGCAAGTGATTGCTGTGCTCATTCATATTTACTCTGTTAATAATTATTTACTAGAGAGGGAGTTTCTTTCACTCTGTCTCTCACTATACAAGAAGTCAACATCTGTCAAATTTTATTTCTAGACTATTTTCAGGTATATGAGTTATGGGAGAAAAAATACATTTTAAAGGCACAGATGCCTTTTTTTTTTTAATTTTTTTTTACATTGAGCTGTCTCTCCCTGACATGTTTTATAGATTTCTATGTCCTCGGTTTTATTAACAGCAAGCTGCAGAGGAAGATGTGGAGCAGAGTACTACAGGGGTTACATATGCCAGTGTGATTATAACTGCCTGCAGTATGGAGAATGCTGCAAAGACTATGAATCTCAATGCACCACAAGTGAGGTTTTACTTGCCTGACATACTTATAACCCTGCTACCAGTCACAGGAATGTTGTGTTGTACACTGCTGTGTGTGCTTGTGTGCAACAGAAAACTCATGTAAAGGGCGGTGTGGAGAAACCTTCAAGAGAGGCCGACTGTGTAGCTGTGACTCCAACTGCATGAATTACAAGCAGTGTTGTCCAGATTACAGCAGCCACTGTGATACAGAAGGTACGTTCAACACAGTCAGCATGATTGTGTGCGTGTTATATTCTGCACGGTAACCAATTGTTTTCTTGATTATGGTCATGCATCTTTGGTGCCTTTTTTGACATTTGACAATTTGACATTAAAATTTATAATTAGAACATAGGAGCCAGGAATATTCTGAGTCTAAAAGCATGTGGAGTAGCATACAGCACATGCACTAATCTGCACTGATACATTTGAGAATATTTTCTGTCTTAGTAATAAATTAGCAGAGCAGCCAGTGCCACAACACCAGGGAAGACTGGTTCATGTAAATGATAACAAGGCTAACACTGTATTTCACTTGGCAACATCATTTTTAGTGTTAAGGATTTAAAAGGTTTTTTTTACAGAGTTAGCCCTTTAACTTTCATGGGTTAATATTCTCACAGCAGCAAGCAACCAAACAGCCTCCCACATTCAGTGGAGGAAACAATAAAGGCGAAATTCACTCAATGAAGCCATACAAAAGTTGCTTGACAACAGCCTCCTGAGTACTACAGTGTGGTTCTGTTGCCGTGGTTTGATTTGGGGGGCCAGGGCTCACCAGAAAAAGCCTCACAGGCCAAAAGCAACACAAGTGATACAGTGACGTCCTGAGTGTGTAGGAGGGTTCTGGGCACAGGCTCAGTCACAAGAGGGGAAAGCACAAAATTAAGCCAAGAAAACGTCACAGGATATTTTCATGGAGGTTTTACCTCAGGACTTGGCTTGGAACAGCTGTGTGGGTGGAGCCGCTCTTACATCATGCAGCGAAATTTCTGTCTGCAATGTCACAGCCTGAGTGATGTGCGTTGTCAAGTTAAATGTTGGGGGGAAAAAAGAGTCACTGACTCAAATATTTATTTTACTACTGCAAATTGTAAACATGTATTTACGAGAATTTGTCTTATTTTCCCATAGATGACCATTTAATTCCACTGGACAATCCCACCTCATATCCACCAGATGATCTCAGTGATGGTGAGCAATGATGCTTGTCTCCTGATATAAAAAAAAATCTAGCTGAGCTTTTTTTACCTGGTACATTTTAGGAGCATGACATCCGGGTGCACACCTCTTCTCATTTGTCACATTTTTCTAGATACGTACACCAGCAATGAGATAAAGGATCCAGGGGCAAGTCCAGTCCCAGAAGGCACCAGCAGCTATGGATTGTCAACTGTTGACCTGTTGGATCCAGTGTCTAATGAACCCACCCTGAATCCAGACACTCTGGAGCTCAGGACAGAGAAAACTACAGTGTTTTCTCAGACAGAGACTAGTCCCTCAGATACCAAACCAACACAAGCTGATGATCGTCCCTTCACCCCTGAAATGACTAGTGGAGCAAGCCCCACTGAGAGCACAGGTATGTGATTACCTGGCAATAACACAGAGATGGCAAACTGATGGAAAAACCAAAGGCTCCAGACCTAGCTATTAATTCCACTTTACCAGTGATGTCTTACAATTTCAAAGGTTTTTTTTTTTAATGTTATTCTCAATGTTTATGTTGAAAATGAATATTTACATACTTATGAAACTATTCGGTGCATGAATGCATAGTTATCTGCTTATTTCAGGTATTTAATTTATCTTGTCACTTATTCCTCTTATCATTTTAACTTTAACTCATCCAGATGCCAGTGATCTTGTCACTTCAACCAACCCAGGAACAGCTGTCCCTCAGCCCACGTCATCCTCTGACCATGTCTCCAACCAGTCTACTCCAACCTCAGCACCGCAAACAGAGTCTACAACCAGTGCTGCAGGACTTGAGAGTTTAGGGGAAGGAGAAGTACAACCTGAGGATGACATTTTACCTGAGGTACAGACGACAGACGCAACTGAAGCCTCTTCTGATAAGCCAGAAGTTACAACACTATCCCTTAGCACCTCCAACCCAGCTGAGACATCAGTATCTGCAGAAAGCACTCCGGCCAGCACCATGCCTGCCTCATCAACGGTGGACCTGGGACCCATCCCAGAGGAAACCACTTCAACCACTGAGACAGATGTTACTGAGAAAACCGCAGAGCAGGCCACAACAGGCCCTGCCTCTGATCCGTCCCCCAGTGTTTCTCCAGTGCAGCCTGGGAACTCACCAAAGCCTGAGGTCCTGACGACCCACATTCCCTCATCCACAGCGACTGATGAGACAGATAATGTTACGCCACAAGTAACCACTACTGATCTTGTTAGAGTCACCTCAGACATTACCAAACCTCAACCATCCAAAGCCACCTCAAAACCCCAGGACAAGCCCGACCTGTACAAGCCGTCACCGACTAAACCGACTCAACCAGCAAAACCCACAGACAAACCTCAGACTAAGCCTCTGGACACATCTCTGAACACTGATGACCCAAGAAACTACCAAGCAGGTAGGAAATATTCTTGTCATATTTCCACATCCTCAGTGTAACTGTCATAGAAAACAAATTGTTTCAGAGATTTATTACTACTTACTCTACTAGGATCCAACTTATTTTACATGAGTCTGGAGATGTCTAGTTTGTGGTGCATATTTATTACTGGCTGCAGCCTGGTTTATGAGCTCAGCTGCTTTTTCAGCATCCTTTAAAGCAAAGCTACACTATATAACATGAGAGAGGTGGCTGTTTTCCCACATCACAAACAAAGCCAGACTTTTAACATTTAAAATAGAGCTTACAGCTCCTGAATCAAACACAAACACATTTAACACCCAGAAACTCAGCCTCTTACCACATGTTTTTGTCTTATTGCTCGTTTATCCCCAACAAACAGTTTCTTCATAAATGTGCCCTTTTTTCCAGATGACAGCAACGATACAAATCTATGCAGTGGGCGGCCGGTCAGTGCGGTTACCACACTAAGAAATGGCACGATAGTAGTTTTCCGAGGTTAGTGCTAAGACGCAGATATTGAGCATGGTCTGACAAAGAAACGTGTTAAATCATCTGTTAATTTATGTACAAGATAGCAGTGAAAAATAACTATTGTGCACATTCAAATGATTAAGTACAAGTTTATGCTGCTTTATACTAATATTTCACTTTTAACTCTGTGATCCTAGACTATAGTATATTGTGTATGATTTGTTTGTCATTATGCCAAATAATGATTTCACAAAATTTTTCAGATGGTTGACTTTAAGAGTAACTGTTCAAGATCAAAATAATTAGCAGATCAAGATCTAATTATTCAATATTTCTCAAAAAGAAAGTCCAACAAAAAGTTTTCTGTCTTACCTTACCATCCCATGACTCCTCAGATTTAACTCCTGGCCCTAAATGTAAATAAAATTAAAGTTTAAAAGTAAGAAATGAGGAATATAAATAAAACATCTGCAGTTCAGAGAAGTTAAAAACATAGAGCAGATTCTGAAATGACTTTGACTGTTACTGCAGGTGATCTTGTATAAAGGTGACCCACCCTGTGGTATAATGTTATTCGTTTACAGGGCACTACTTCTGGTTTCTGGACAGAAACAGGGTACCAGGTCCACCCAGAGGAATCACACAGGTGTGGGGCGTCCCTTCCCCCATTGACACAGCATTCACCCGCTGCAACTGCCAGGGCAAAACATACATTTTCAAGGTAAACTTACATGATCTTCTTCTGCTGGCCAAGTTCAGTCGCCTGAGGTTTCATGTTTTGCTTTGTCTTGGTCTGGTTTGGGCAGGGAGCACAGTACTGGAGATATGAAAATGACGTTTTGGACCCAGGCTATCCTAAAGTTATTCGAACAGGCTTTGAAGGACTTCAGGGCCACATCACAGCTGCCCTGTCTGTACCTCAGTACCGGAGAAGGAAAGAGTCCGTTTACTTCTTCAAGAGAGGTGAAGGCTTGTGTGGAGTGTTTTACCCTAATTAAATTAAAAAGACAAGTTTTGTTTTGTTTCAGAAAACATTAAACATATATTATGCTTATTGCTCAGAAATTCTATATTCTTCCAGGGGGAACTGTCCAGAAATACTCATACCAATTTGGCACCAGCCCCACATGTGGCAGAAAAGTCCAGTATGCCATTTACACTGCCCACAACCGTGTGGCTCGACAAGCAGGTAATCCAAGAATGAAAAATGGATACAAAGCAATAACTGCTTTTGTCAGAAAACAAAAAAAAAACAAAATCTCCTAAATATATTAAAGTATTTCAAATTTTATTTCAATACTATGTCATGCATTATCTTATGTTGAACCGTGTTGTTTCTAGTGTCAGTTTTAGAGCCAGCCATCAACATACGCACATCCTGGAAAGGTTTCCCTTCCACCATCACAGCTGCTGCGTCTGTCCCCAACAACAGAGAACCAGAGGGATACAACTACTATGTCTTCTCAAGATGTAAGTCACCAATACAGTCCTGCCAGTTTGGGAATCACAGTATCTCTAAAATTTGCTTTAAAGTTTAAAAAAAAAAAAAATAAAACCTAGTGAAAGTTTATTGAAGAATATATATAGTGTTATTTCATTGCACAACTTCAAAAGAACAAAAGGTCATTTGTGTGTCTCTGGGTGGGGTGGCAGATATTAGGCAGATGTAAAAGTCATCCAATGTAGTTTCCACTCACCTACTGCTCAAATTTGTAACCACAGAGGGAAAAAAAAGAGAAACCACAGAAAAAAAGTTCAATTTCAGTGACACTTACACATTCAAGAATGCTGCAGCTCCCGAGACAAACATTTCACTCGGTTACAGATCTACAGTAGACTTCTCCTGGCAGAAGCGGCTTACTGTCGAGTCATGTTATTCATGAAACACTACAGCTCTTTAAATTAAGGTCCTGCTGTAGCCCAAAGCTGTCCAAGTAAAAGTTCTAAACACTGGACTAAATTCAGCAAATTGATGTTCAAAGAAATGGAAACTGGCAAGAGCATGAAAAAAAATGCCACCCTAAACACTCAGAAATTGAAATACTTAATGAAAACACTCTGCTTCTTCTGCAGCCAAATCCTACAATGTGAGGATGGATGGTGAGCGTCCTGCCATTGCTGCTTCTAAAGCCAACACGTCACCTCAGAGCAACGACTTCTTCAAATGCCCAAAGAAAGTCTAACTCAGTACCAGCGAACCTTTATTACAATGTTTATTACATTCATCCTAAAACACAATGCTTCAGCTAGGACTTATTAAAAAAGTATAATATAATAAAAGTGAAAGAAGAAAACAACAGGTTTGAGAGCACGTGAACATTACCAATAATGAATTCAGAATCAGAACACTCTGAATGGAAATGTGTTTGCAATAAGGTGTCAAGTCATGGTTGTCAAGATTAGTGCTTCATCTGGCGAATCGTCTCCCATGCAGACCACGAGAAGGAAATGCTTGACCTGTTTAGATAGAAAATATCTGTAAAAATTCTATACAGTGACTGTATATGCAATTTCATAAAAATGTTGGCATTAGTTTTTCCTCTGTTATCTTTTTAAATTAAACTTATATTAAACATGCATTGACTCTTGATAAGACACTGGAAGTGTAAGATGTGCTTGCTAACATTTGTGTACATGTTATTCTGCCAAAAAAACACTAACACAGAATATTTAAATAAATGTTTTATTATTAAAAGTTTTTAACTATATTTGGTTAACAATAAAAACTGCAGTGTTGCAAGAGTTTATGGAAGTTCACATTTCCTTTGAGTCAGACATCATAACCAAGATTGAGGGAAGACAGCTTTGAGTCTCCTGCTGTTTTTATTTTGGTTCATGAATATAGTTTACCAGTTGTTTTTTATGCATCTGATTATTTGTGATTATTTTACTATACAGCATTTTGAGTATTATATTGTTCAGTTACTCATTTGCAGTAGCAGACAAGATTGGGTAGATGATACAGCATTAGGCTGAAAGGTTTTGCTACTCAAACCAAAAATTTTATTTTAAGAGGATATTTATTAAGCTTTTCAAATCACCTGTTAGGGACTACAGGTATTTTCAGCTCTACCACAGAGCTGAAAATCAGTAGTAGTATTTCATGGACTTGTTCAGTGGTACTGGTTAGTGTCAGCTCCATAAACACCCAGGGTGTGTCTACATATGTTTTCAAACATGTTACCTCCTCTCTTCATGCGTCCGCCGCGGTTCTCTGGCCAGCGTTGGAGCTGTCTGCTGGGCCCAGACCTGGATGGTTTAGGCGGAGCACTGCTTGTATCTAGAAAAACATAACAGGCCTGAACACTAATTCATGTAAATAAATGAGAAATTACACAATAGTGGCTACACTACCTGCAGAGCTGGAGGACGGCTCCTGGCTGGTGGAGGGGAGGCTGGCCTTGTCAGGTGGCTGACTTAGCTCCTCGACATCTCCCTGAGACACCACTGCATCCAGTGACACTTCAGCACTGGGCCTAGAATAAATATACCACAAGGGAAAAAATGAAAGGTTAAAATTTCAGATCAGGGTTGGACACATGGCAGCAAACACTGAATCACTGAGGCATCACAAACCAGTGGTGTAACATGTAGCAGCATAAAAACAACCAAGACAAACAGCAGAGGAGTGAGTCTCACCTATCAGTGTCTGATTCCAGGAAAACACTGTCTCTCTCCTCTCCTGTACTGGCTGATCCTGGCACAACCAGGCTCGGTGTGGACGTGCTCACCATAGGAACCGACTGTGCGGCATGCTCTGTTGTGTCAGACTGAGCCACCTCTGAGAAAACTGTTACTGGAAGAGAAATCACTCACTGACTTTGTTTTCTGATTGCCCTACAAACCAGTTCACTGACACTTTTCAGAAAGTGTTTCTCTACCTATGAGACTGACAGAGAGAGAGAGAGAGAGAGAGAGAGAGAGAGAGAGAGAGAGAGAGAGAGAGAGAGAGAGAGAGAGAGAGAGAGAGAGAGAGAGCGAGAGAGAGCGAGAGAGAGAGAGAGAGAGAGAGAGAGAGAGAGGTACCTGGTGCTGCAACTTGGAGCGGTGTGGTGGGAACACTGCGTCCACCAGACTCCTCCTCATGACTTGCTAGAAACAGGGGGCTTTCATACAGCCCAAGACCTGAAGACAAGAGTTGCTTTGCGATTTAAAAGGAAAAACTTCTATTCTGTGAAATGTATAATATTCTTTATATTCTGTGACAAAAAGAGTCCTGAGTGCTCTTCAGTGCTGCACAACATGCGTTGGTGGCATACCTCCCTGTGATGCAAGTTGTCCCAGGTCAGAGTGTGATGAGGAGCTAGTCTGCGGCATGTCCTCTGAAGGACCAAAGCGAAAGCGAGGCACACCAGCCACTTGGGGAGAACTGACAAACAGAACAGGTTCAGTCTCAAAATGAACACTGACAACAGCACATTAAAATAAAAACATTAAAAAAGCAACCCCCAAACCAGATTAGATTCACAGATCACATATGATCATGTACCATATTACCAGTTTTGTTACGAATAATCAGGAAATATCTTGCATTCGGACTTACTGGATGGCCTGGTCAAAACCATCAGAGCGGTGTGGTACCACCAGAGTCGGTGTGCTGGGAACCATCCGGTCGTCGTCATCAAAGAAGTGCTGCTGCAGAGGAACATCAAGAACACAAAGTGGTGCATATAAACATTTAACATATAAACATCCTCTGGCAGATAAACACTGAACTAAAGGTTTCACATTGACATTTGTACAAATAAACTCAGATGTTCTCAGATCACAGATGTGACTTACAGCACTGCCCGGCACCCCAGGAGTAAGCTGAGGGACTCTGCCCACTGACTGGCGCCGAACAGGGATACGCTGTAAAATTAGATTTTAAAAAATAAAAATAAAAACAAAAAAAACACAGTTTATTGATGCTTGTGACCTAGACATGACAGTATCATTATACAATTTTACTAATGTGGCGGTGTTATTTTCATTGTTGATTAATCGATTTATCATTTATCTTTTCAATTGATTACTTGCATTGCATTATAAAATGTTAAAAATTGTCTAGTTCCTACAGTTTTAAGACAAGTTTGTAGATTCAAACACTTCAAACCAAAAAAAAATATTATGGAAGAAAAGGCATCAGAAACTGAAAATCATAGGAACGTTTGATTAAAACACCAACATTTAAAATGATATCATTATTACCATAATTAACACATCTCTGTGGACTGACCTTTAAGATAATCATTGCAATTCTAGCTAATACTAAAGGGCAAAGAAAAGCACATTCATAAAAAAAAAAAATGAACAAACAAAATAGATTTCTAGATCATTTTTAAATTATTTTTCACTCTTCCTCCATACCTGAACCTGAGCAGGTGGCCCCAGCTCTGATGCTGGGGCAGGGTGGATGTTCAGCCGTGGGGGCAGCTGCTGTGTGGGTCTCCGTGGTGACTGCGGCATACGTGTACCAGAGCTTGTGATGGGTTGTTCTGTAGAGAAAGCCTCCATCGTACTGCCCTCGACTAAAAGAAAACATTCAAATAAGCAGAAGCCCATTAAATTTGTCATTGTAAACTGGATCAGAACTATAAAGACTGAACAAAGAACACTTAGAAAAAAGTCAGCTTCAGACCTGTTGTAGGAAAAAATAAAAAAATAAAAAACAAACAAAAAAACCTGAACACGAGAATTTACAAGTTATAAATATTTATTGGACAAGCAGAAGAATGTGTATATTAGAATGACATGTTGGCATTCATAGGGATACTGTTACATTTGACTTTGAATAGTTAAACTGTAGGAGCTAAAAGTTGTATATCCAACCAACACCTTTTCATATTAAGTCATTTCGAATTTCAAAACATTTGAATATACATTTGAGAATTTCGACTGGTTCCCTCATGGAACTGGTCCGGTAAGTTCATCTAGTCATGGGTATCCACCTTTACCACCCAAAATTTACTTAGTTTTTCTTTTATGTTTAGGACTCCTAGACAGCAACATGAGCAAAATAAGTTGAATCATTCATTTCGTTTTCAGAGTAAAGCAGACTTTATGTGACGTTGTTTGAAATAATCTTTATTTTGGCCAGCAGGTATCCCACTGTTCCCTTCAGACAGACAACAACATATTACATCTTTCTCAGTCATGGTGAAGCATCAGATAACTAATTGCATGGCGGGACATTGTGTTCACATGTGGGGAGTGTTGGGTGGATGTACGTGTGTCAGTGTGACAGGGTTTCCTGGATCTTACAGCTGGGTGTCTGGGAATCCGCCGGCCTCTGGGTGGAGTCAGACGCCCCCAAACTCTCCTCTGTCTCAGTGCCTGGCTCTGTCACATCAGCTCCCTGAGAAGAGAAAACACAAAAGAATAAAGGGTGGTTTAAAAAAAAAAAAAAAAAAAGGAAAATCAGCATAATTTGAAGAAATTACACTGGTCGACTGCCACGTACAGAATATGATTCATTTCTCCCTATATGCACCAAAGATGCTCTTCAGAGAAGGCCCAAAACTCCAGTTCAAAGAACCAAGTTATGATTTCTCACTTTACAAGGGTTTGTTTCCTGTGTTGAACTTTGTGAACATGACCTGATGCATTTCTTTGCCATCGGTGATACACTGAATATTTTGGGGTTTTAGACTGTTGAACCCAATAAACAGAAACCTCTAAAGATTTAACCCTGGGTTATGGAACATTAATTGTGATTCTGAAAAGAACTTGCTTAAAAAATGCATTTCAAAAACTAGACGAATTACAATCACAGCTCCAAGCAGCCATGTTGACAATGGAGGGAGAGAACATGGTTCACTCGGACCCAATCTGGCCTGGGAACGCTTTGGTATCCCCCTAAAGAGCTAGAGGAACTGCCTAAGAAGAAGGAATTCTGGGCATCTCTGCTTAGACCACTGCGCTTACGACCCGGCCCCGGATAAAGCGGCAGAAAATGGATGGATAATAAGAACTATCATATAATCTGAGCTTTATTTGGTTCAGTTACAAGCAGGTTATATATGATTATGTAGTGATCTTCACTCAATTGTAGTTCTTTTTTTCTACTTTCCACTCAGGTTTACAGGCCAATTAAAATTCAGGTGTAAAAAAAAAAAAAAAAAAAAAAAAAAAATCACAAGTGAGGATGAATAAATCATCCAATGTACCCCAAATATTTCTTAATATTGCACTAAAATAAAAGACCAGAATAGTAAGGTAAACAATTCAAGTCAACACACACAGACACACACCAACACAGACACACACAGACACACAAGTTACAAAATAGGGATAAAATTCATGTAAGAGTGAACCGAGGCAGCATGGAAAAACCGAGTATGTGTGCAGGAAAGGGCGTGTAAATGTGACTGAAAGCGTGGGAAAGGTTACTGTGGTGTATTGGATGGAAGACAAAATGTGTCACAGGCAATCAAACCTCTGTGTCTTCTCCTTCATAAGCCTCATTGCCATCTCCGCTCCCCTCATTACTGTCCTCTCCTTCCTCTCCCATTCCTCCTTCGTCTTCCTCCTCATCCTCATCTTCTTCTTCCTCCTCTTCATCCTCCTCTTCTTCCTCTTCATCATAGTCCTACAATGAGTAGCAGATTAACCAGTAGTTGAAAGAAGACATTTTGACAATGATATGTAATGATATTTTACATAATGTCTTTCAAAACAGTTTCTACCTGCTCTTCTTCCTCCTCCACCTCCTCTTCCTGGTCCTCGTCACTCTCTGTGTCTGTTATTATGACGATTACCTCCTGGGAAATCTGGTCAGGGTTGTCACTTTGGGTCAGGGTCACCTCTTGGTCCATCACCAGGGACTGGGAGGCTACATGATCTTCTCCATCCTCCAGCGCTGAAAACTCCTCTGTCTGTAGGGCAAACATCAGACACCTTGTACAAAATGTATTCTACTTATATAAGCCTCTTTTTGTTAGGAACTTCTGATGCGCTAACATCTTTCCCTGAAAGGTGTTAAAATATTACAGGAGTATTTTGATTTAGAGATGACGACGTACAAAAATAAAACATGTTTAACAGCTTTCATTAATGAAGTCATGGCAGTTATTTCTATGGCCAACCTGAGTTCCATCTGTACTGTCCTGACTGTCTGTTGGCACCACCCCCTCAGCTTCAGCACTGTCCTCAGCCAGCACCTCCTCCTGAAGGAAACATATGATAATCAGAGCTACACCAACGAGTTTCAGACTATTACAAAATTGTGTTTAAAAAAAAAAAAAAAAAAAAAAAAGATATCTTCTCCCCACAGATTTCTATCTAGCCCCCTTCCTCACCTCTGGACCCACTCTCTGGATGATGCGTAACTTCTTGGGTATAGGAGCCCTGGAGGTGTCCTCCTGCGTAGACTCTGTGTCAGTGACCATGGTGCTTTCTTCTTCCTCCCGAGGCCTCTTGGACATTGAGGAGGTTCCTGGTGTTGCTGAAACTGGACATAATGCATGGCTATTGTTCATACGCTTCCCTGACACCAAAGCAAAAATAATTTACTTAAAAATCCCACGATGACCAAGTGATTTCTTTCTTTAAAATATTTACAATTCAAATTTAAATCCAAATAATATTCATTATAATATGCTATGTATGTTATGATACTGAGGGTCCTTTACTAGTGCAAATTCTTTAAATTTTAAATACCTATTGTGTAGCTATTTAGTATGTACATTTTCTTGTCAAATATATTTAAAACAGTATTATAAAATTGAATTAATATTCCACATCTACATATTGAAATCTCGACCGTAAAACAACAGCTTCTCACCAGTGCCAAAAACAGCAGAGGCAGAGGATGTTGAAGGCCATTCCATCTGTGAGCTAGGTGTTGTCTCAATGACCATGGTTGGTGGCTCCTGATTGGCCGGCTCTGTATGGGTCATGCTTTGTTGCTGTGTTGGCTGCACAAATGCCGTTGCCTGAGTCTGGGTCTGCTGAACTGTCAGCATGGGGCTAGCTAAGGTAGTCTGGACGTTGGGACTGGCAGAACGCACAGAGCCGCTGGCACTGCCGTACACAGTCACATGCTCCACTGGTGGGCCTTCAGTAGACTGCATGGCTGTAGAAGAGTTAAAGTTAGCAGAAACACATTCATTTCATATGGACTCAAACGCAGAAATAATGTTGTTGGCACTGATCTTTTATTGCTGTGCCACTAGCATTATAGAGAGAAGGATATGTTTTGTAATCAAACGGCTAATTTCACTTCATACTTGAAGTTTTATTTACCTTCTTGGGTCTCCACCTGTGTGGTGGGCATGACTGTAGCAGTGGGTGTTGGGGTGGGTACAGGGGCTGGGGTGATCATGGGCCTGATACTTGCTCTTGGAGTGGGTTTGTTCCCTGGGTTAACAGGCTGCTTGCTAGCTGTAGCTACTACAGGTGTTGGTTTAATATTGGCAGTTGGAGGCTCAGAGGTGCTGGCACTGAAAAGAAGAAAGATCAGGACATCAACAACAATTCTAGGTACCACTAATGAAAGAAAGACTTGAACAAGTCAAAGTATATGTCCTGAAGAGCTTCCCAGAAGTGCAGTAACACAGACAGTTCACTTCTATATACCAGTGTTTCAATAAACTGTAAACTTAAATGAAAAAGTTGTTTCAGTGTATCGTACCTGCCCCTGTCTGCAGCTGGAGTTGTCTTCAGACTGATCTGTCTCGGTTCTGTTGTCCTCTGCTGCTCCTGGGTCTACAATGAGGACAGAAATGAGACACTGTAGTTTCACTATAGTTGCAACAGTGCGGCAAGGGATTATTTCATTAATTCAAATTAACTCAAAAACATAATCAAGATGCTGCCAGTGCTAGATATCATAAAACAGGTTTACCAAGTACGTCCAAATGCTCTTTGGTTCTAGTAACACAACCTGAAAAGATTCACCTGCATCGACTGATGACAATGTATCACAGGTACTCATGTTTAAAGGGTGAAAGCACCCTAGTTTAGGTAAAGATGTAAAATTACAGCACAACTAAGATGTCTGACTTGTGGAAACTTAAAAGCAGACTCACCTTGCTCGGACCTGCCTCAGGTGGCTCATCTCTCTGTTCTTGTCTGTCCTGATGACCTCGTAAGTCTCTCAGTTCTCTCTCCTGCCGACTCAGGCGGCCCTCATACTGTGACTTGAGAGCGCTCACTCGCACCTCCAGCTCCTCACGCTGCTGCTTCAGTTCCTCATTTTCTTTCTGCAGCTGGACTTTGGTGCCTGAACATGAATTTGTAAGATCTGAGATCCAAATAACAACACTACAGCAGGGGCAAAGCCAGAGCACCAAACTAGTGGTAAAAGTAGGAGTAGTTATAACACCCTCTCACCCACGAGCTGGCTAATCTTCTGTTTGGCTGAAACGATGACTTTCCTGGTCTTCTCGTCCTTGTCGGTCATCTGCTGCCTCAGTGTTTCCTCCTGAGAAGCCTTATCCTGCAGCTCCTGTCTCAACCTGGTCAGCTCGGTCTGAAGCCTGGATGACTGTTCCTGGGCATTACGCACTTCAGTTTCACGCTCACTAACCACCTGTATCAGGCCAAGGAGAATACAGGAATATTTTAAAATGGCTTATAGTATGCAAGCTAGAAGATCTTAAAGGTTGATTAAACTTGCAAAACAAAAATTGCACCCCCTTTGGAAGCTAAGAAAACATGAGTCTGTGATGTTTCACCTTGTTTATGTTTTCCACCTGTCCTTCCAGCTCTTTGGCCCTGGCTTCAGCCTGGTTCAGAGATTCTTTGAGACTCTGGAGTTCCTGAACTGAAGCCTGACGAGCTTCCTCCTCCTGGGAGGGACCTTCTGCAGCCTCAGCTACCATCTGGAGAAAACACATGAACACAACAAAGATAATGTTACTTAACTGTTCACAGTAGACTAATACATACATAACCATGCACATCTTGTGTGCTTTGGATTAAAGAAAGCCAGGGTCACAGCTACTGAGCTCTAACCTTGTCATGTTCCAGCTTGAGCTCGTCATACTGGGTTTTATAGCGGCGTCCAATCTTCTTAACCTGGGTGATAGTTCGCATCTTCTCTATGATTTCCTGGTTCTTGGTATCCATTTCCTTCTTCAGTGTGTTTCTCTCATCAGTTAACGTCCTCATATTGTCACGCAAGCTCTGTATCTGACTTTGCAGGGATGTTGTTAGGTTATTGGTCCTAGAGGGAGAAACAAAGAGATCGGGAGAGTTAATGGGGAGATAAAGTAATTATATTTAATGAATAAAACACATTGCTTAATAACAGTTACATTGCTCATTACTCCTCACCTTAAAACCTCTGCTTTAAGTCTGGTACTCTCCTCAGTGAGCTGCTGGATGCGTTTTAGATGAGCCTCCTTCTCAGAATGTAGACGTTTGTACTCTT